>NC_069500.1:1110547059-1110754559 GCF_027579735.1 Bombina bombina
GTCCTAAAGCTTTGGTATTGGTATCCCACAAGTAATGGATGAACACATGGACTGGATATACCTTGCAAGAGAAAACAGAATTTATGCTTACCTGATAAATTACTTTCTCTTGCGGTGTATCCAGTCCACGGCCCGCCCTGGCATTTAAGTCAGGTAATAATTTTTTTGTTTAAACTACAGTCACCACTGCACCCTATGGTTTCTCCTTTTTCTTCCTAACCTTTGGTCGAATGACTGGGGGGTGGAGCTAGAGGGGGAGCTATATGGACAACTCTGCTGTGTGCTCTCTTTGCCACTTCCTGTAGGGAAGGAGAATATCCCACAAGTAATGGATGAAGCCGTGGACTGGATACACCGCAAGAGAAAGTAATTTATCAGGTAAGCATAAATTCTGTTTTTCCAATTTATTACAAGGTTTAGTGGGAATAAACATCTAATAGAAAAAATAATTAGGAAGCATTGGGCGATATTGAAGAGTAAAGAAAATATAGGAGTGATGTTACCCGATCACTCAAATATTTTCTTTCATAATTCAGACAGAGCATGCAATTTTAAGCAACTTTGTAATTTACTTCTATTATCAATTTTTCATTGTTCTATTGGTATGTTTATTTGAATGTAAGTTTAAGCCGGCCCATTTTTGGTTCAGCATCTGGGTGATAATTTTAGCACTCCTCTTGTAATCTAGTCCTTAATATCTACACTAATGCCGGGAAAATAAAGAGAATAAAGAGTCCTGTTTGGTAATGAAGTTAAAGACTCCTTTCCTTGTTCTATGTGCAAGTCATGCAGGCATTCATAAAAGAATAGATTTTTTTTTTTTATCCACAATGGGTAAAAAGAAAAATTAAATAGGAATGTGATGTCCAAGGTTAACCAACCCTGCACCTGTCACTTGTTAGGCACATAAAGGGTTAATAGACCCTTTCCACCTTGACTAATTTGTCACAGTCTAGCCACTCTAGCCAAGCTTGTGACTTAGTTAGGGTTGCCAGGTGTCTGGTATTAAACTGGACAGTCCGGTATTTCAGGTTACTGCCTAGTAAAATCTATTAAAAAAAAAAACTATTTTTTTTTTTAAATCTAGCATGATTCATTGAGTGTGTTTAAGGGCCGCATCCAAACCCAGCCAGTGTTCCACTTACACCCACCCAACACAGACACCCCTGCCCTGGCATCATCTGCTTGCGACTTTGCTAATGTCTGGAGCTGGACTCCGGGAGTACTGGCAGTAGGCACACACATTGCTTCCTGATCTGTGAGACTGTGACTGACTGTCGGACCTCACGTGATCACCCATGTGACATCACGTCAGCAAGAAGACCCGTGCTGCACTTACACACATCCTGCTGTGTGACTGTTCATGTGGTCTGAGACTGTATGGAAACTTGCAGCCTGCCGGGCAGTGGGACATTTAAGAAGGTAAGCTCATATTTCCTCCTCTATTGAGTATCCTCAGTCGTATGAGTCAGGCAACTGTTACAACTGTGTTAGTACTTGGTGAATTGGTTTGAGGAGAGGGATTTTACTCTGGAGCTGCGTTGGTGGCTTTATGCCCTTTTGGCTTGTTTGGAGAAGCTGCTACTCACAGAAGCTTATTCTCTTATCAGGCAGCTGGCATGGAGGTGCTCCCAAGTCAGTGCCGTGGTGGAACACAAAGATGATGAATGAGTATCTGCTTTGAGCCTGTTCATCTGTCTGGTTGGCAGTTACTTTGAGCAGCAAGACTTGACCCTTCTTGATAGAATGTGGCTCCTGGACCATAACACCTCCTCCCCAAATCACCATAAAACCTCAGCAATACCCACTCTCCTCCTCAACCTCCATTTTTGAGCATCTTGCTCAATATCCCCTCTTTGTTGGCAATTTGTTTTGGGGGTTTAACTTGTGGTTTCTTCACGGAACATTATTCATTGAACCCATTGTTGCATGAGTTACCCCTTACCTGCAGAGGGCAGCCACAGCTGGCATGCACAGTCTAAAAGCAAAGTGACTGCCTTTTATTTGTTTTGTTTTTGTTGTCTCATTTCAAATTTGGCCAAAGCTGGAGTGAGATTGAAGTGCCTAAAGGGTTTTAGGAAACCATTTGTTCAATTAACCCATTTTTTGCCAATATAATGAAATCTAAGTAATATTATTTTAGGAAATATGGGGTTAAATGGCCTGTGACATGGAAAAACTGTAATCTGCTACCTTTTATATATGGTGTGTTCACTTTCTTGCCAAGTTCAGAGTATGTAGAGTTAAATCTGCCATCTGATCCACCAAAATGCCATCTTGTACATCTGTGCTTCCTACAGTTGCTACTTCCATTCTTAAGGTTGTGCTAAACAATTGTGTGTGTAGAAAAAATGGCCAAAACTCCCATTTGATGCTACTCACACTAAACTATCTCTAATCTGCCACCACCTAATATCTATTATATGGGAAAATCTTAGGGAAAATCCAGACCAACAAATTAAAATCCTAGAATACAAGTTAGCAAAATTTAATCTAAAAATGACTGGCAATAAAGTTAGACCGGTGCTGCACTGGCCTCAGGATCATTTGATGTGAAGTTTTAAATTTCCAATAAAAGTTATTTTTTAGCTTTTACACTCACTGCCTCGCTGTGAAATTTTTCTAAAAACAACAGGCAATAAAGTTAGTGAGTCTTATAAACTATTAATGATGGGACATTTCTTCTTAAAAAAAAAAAGCAAATTATTTAGCATACAAGCTTAAAACCTAACAACTAAAATAATGAGGCCTTCATAACAAGGAAGTTCTATTAGGTGTACTGATATAAACGTTATTTATGTGATCAAATGCAAATGTAGTGCTCAATACGTAGGATAGTCTGAAAGATTCCTACATGAAATGAAAAGAGAACATATTCTTTCAATAGAGAATCATGGCTTAGATAGAAATAGAGATCTGCCAGTACCATAGCACTTTGTGGAATGCATGTGCTTTAAATATACAGGTATCGCAAAATGCAGTAGTAATTGGAGAGGTGGTACATAAAGAATTATTAAAATTAGAAGGGAAGTGGATTTTTTTTACTTTGAATCAAGAATTAGATTTGTTGTTTTTAACAGAATGAGCTTTTATGTTGAAATAAGTTTCTTCAAAAGAGATTTTTTTAAGGAAGCATGTCCAGGCAGAGGCCATGACTTGTCGCAATATCAGGAGCTCTTGAATAAGACTGAATAATCTGCCGATTATTGCCAGAAAATTACAGCTCCTTGGTGCACAATATTTTTTACCTTACTATAACTTGCTGAATGGATCCATATCAATTTTGCTGTGTGTGTGATACTTGAGTGCTGATCTGGATCATTAACTGGCGGTGGCCTACTTTTGATACATTGGCAACCCATTTATAACTGATATTTAAATATAGTGAGTTACATATTTTTTTCTTCTCCATTATTATGTTTGTAGTCTAAAGTTGATATGTTATTTGAAATCTTACTGTGGATACAAGTAATGCTTATAATGCTCCCTTAGGGATTTACTCCTTTTCCTTCTTAATACAGGGAGAGCCACAGCTGCATTCATTACTTTTGGGAAATACAAAGACACCCCAGCCAAAGGCTTAAATACCTCCCCCACGCTGTTTAGACAGGTTCTGTCTCAACAAGGTTTCCGGTGAGAAGGCGGAGCTCTAACACAAGATGCTCCTGGTCGGCATTCTAGCCGATGGCTGCTACACTAGCCTTCACTCGTTGCCCCTTGTTACCCTGAGGTCTGGGGCGTACAGCGTGGCAAGAATATCGCCTGCTGGAAGGGAAACCAAATTGGCCATTTGTCCACGGGATACCGCATCCAAGCTGTCTCAATGGTGAGGAACTAACTCACGAGAAAGTAAAATATTACCTACTCATCTCTACAATTCCGGATTGCACCTGGCCCGCCCGGTGTCCCTCCTCGGAAACGGAGCTGCGGTGTAGCTGAGGAGGAGGCCTGGCCTCAGCGGAGTGGAGCTACCAAGGTAGCAGTGGTGGTGGCGCCGAGTGACTGCTCTATTTCCTAACGCTGAGGAGAGCGTGTATGAGGCGCGCTGAGCGGAGGGCTGGCTGGCTGCCAAGAGGAAGAGCGGAGGAATTTGAACTTCGCGCCCCTGCAGGTTAGCAGCGTTTGCCCCAGATTCAAGTCGCAGTATTGGGCACCCCGCAAGTATATGGAAGAAGCACTAGAAGGTATCCTGGGTAAGCTAATCGATACAAGTGCATTCCAGCTGTAAGAATCTTTGCCCCAGAAGCACCGCTGTGGCTTCACAAGTATCTTTGCATTCTCTCTTATGTCATCTTAGTATGCTTGGGTCGTGAAGACTGGCTAAATTAACTTCAGTGCAGTGTTGCTGGAGGATCTACAGGAATATAAGGGATCTGAGTTATATTAAAGTATCTCCCTTTATTGTGTCTGCTGGGAAACCCTGGGTGTACCTTTGGAGCCCCATAGGAGGACAGTATATTTTGGGCTTTGCTTTTCCACTGCACCTTGCAGGCTGAGGGTCCTAATATATCTATTGTCTTGGGTACTCCAGGATCAGGAGGGGACTTTACCAAGTTATTCCCCAGCCACTTCATTCTACGTCCAGGAACTTGGGCCTATTTGAAAAGCTATGCAATTGTTGCTCTAAGTGCATGGTTCTGTTTTTGACTACTTATTTATGGTGGTTCAGAATCCTCATTGTTTAAATCTGAACGTCATAAGCCATCTATGTTAGATTTAAGGGGCTCTTGCAGGTCAGATATGGCATTCATTCTTATTTTGCAAGATACACACTGACCAATATTTTGTGTATTCTATTGGCCGCAGAACACTGGGTTATTTTCTGATGTTTTTGGTATAGAATCAAACGTTTTTGTTTACTGTCTTGCCCCTTTAGCAGTTTTCAGGCATTGTTTTTTTTTTTTTTTTTCCTCTTTTTTTATTTTCTTTGGGGTCTAGGCCCACAACACTTCACATTCTCAGATTGTATTTATAAGGCACAGTATGCTTTCTTTTCAATCCATTATTCATCTTATTTTTTTTTATTTTTTTGCATAAGCTGATGTATGATATTGCATAGTCACTTTTTCACGTTAAAAAAAAAAAAAGTTCTCACAGGTTGAATCACGCAGATATCACTGTTTGTGTTTCTATGTTTTTCAGGGGGTCTGTATTTTGAGTGTGGGTGGACCCCCTCCTAAAAGAATTTGGAGTTTTTGGTCACTTTGTTTTCTTCTTAATGGAAAAGTTTGTAACGCACGTTAATAATAGCTCACCTAAAATGCCTGTAAAATCTAGGGATAAAAGGAACACAAAATCGGGGGACGCTAGTATAGACTCTTCATCAGAGAACGTACCAGCTGTTATAGACACCCAGGTTTTGATAGGCCAACTTACAGCCATCTTCTCCCCCCAATTTGAGGGGATAAAGAAAGAATTGGGAGTCATCTCTACTGAGATAGCCTCCCTTTCTGCTGAAGTCAAGCTGTTTTCAACTCGCATTGGGGAAGTGGAAAACAGAATCTCCTCACTAGAAGACAGGGCCATAGCACAAGAGGGTATTATTCAAGCCCAAGAGGCCAAATTAAATAGTATGCAGTTACGCCTGGAGGACCTCGAAGATCGCTCCAGGCCGTAACAATATTAGGGTTATAGGTCTCCCTGAATCCCAAGAATTCGAGGATCTAATCAAATTCTTTTCTATTACTCTCCCTCAGGCTATTGGCATAGCAGCCCATTCTTTACCCTTAGCAATTGAGAGGGCGCACAGAATAGGTCCTAGAAGAGACTCAGCTGCTGGCCCAGTGAAACCTAGGATGTGTATTTTCAAGCTACTTAAGTTTCAGGACAAGCTAGAGATTCTGAAGTTAGCTAAGAAAGCGGGTACTTTGGTATTTGGGGACAGCAAGATTTTGCTGTTCCAAGATTTCTCGGCGGAGACTTACGCGTGGAGAAGACTCATGGAACCTTATTGTTCTAAGTTGATCAGTAGAGGCATTAAAACTAGTCTGCTGTACCCAGCTAAAATTATCATTGAGAATAAGGGGGTTAAATTGACTTTTAATGAAGTCTCAGAGATCAAAGAATATATGAAGACTTTAGAACCCCAAGAAACCTAGGAACTAGAGTAGGATAGTGGGCGGTATATCGCCCCGGATACTAGGTTTGGGTGGTAAAATTGTTTTATTTAGTTGTTTTTTTCTCAGTTCAATGTTTTTATTTGTTTAAACGCGCAGATGTATTCAGTATTTGTATTTTATTCTTTAAGGAGATTTGTTGTGCTTTTGATTATATTTAAATATAAAGTACAAGTAATAAGTTATCTGGTACTTGGGTGTTTTGGGTTTTTTTTTGTTTTTGTTTTTTTCTCTCCTTCGTTTTCGCTCTCTCCACTTCCCCCACGCCAATGTTCCGTGCCCAGTGTGTGACTATGTCAACTGTAAGTAAAGAGATTAGATAATGGAAGTTGGATTAAAAATATTATCTTGGAATGTGGGAGGGATTTCCTCTCCAGGGAAGCGTAAATTAATTATCAAGACGCTGGCTAAAGATAAGCCAGATTTGGTCTTTTTACAGGAAACCCACTTAGATGGCATTGAAGCTGCAAAGCTTAAAATTAAGTGGGTTGGTGAGGTAATTTCCTCCTCTAGTTCTGTTAAAAAACGTGGTGTGGCGGTGTTATTTCACAAAGACTTAGATTATAGAATTATTAACGTAGAGATAGACCCCAATGCTCGTTATATTGTACTTCAAGTTATGATTAATAGTGTAAAATATGTTTTTTGCAATATTTATGCTCCTAACAAATTTTCAAGCATATTCTGGGATCAGATTCAAAATAAGATATTCCCATTTCAAAGGGAGAATCTAATTCTATGCGGGGATTTCAACATGACTATGTGTCCAGAATTGGATCGCTTTTCTAATAAGAATCAGGTAGAATACAAGAAAAATGCCAAATATTTTAAAAGATTTTGTAACAAATTTGGTTTAATTGATACCTGGCATACTCAGAACCCCTTATCTAGAGCTTTCACGTGCGAATCAAAAGCTCATAGGACCTTTTCTAGGATCAATCTTTTCCTAATTTCGGAATCATTAACTATTTTTCATTTTAAAGCTGGAATTGGTGAATTTGTGTTGTCTGATCACGCTGTCATCTCGTTTTTGGCCATAGTACAGGGGAGTGACTTGCCTGGTCCTGTTTTTTGTTTCCCCCGGTTTTTATATGCTAATCCAAGATTTACATCCTGGATTAAGAATTTGTGGCATGAGTATGCTCTATTTAATTCTGACTATAGACACAAGGTGGAGATTTTTTGGGAAGCAGCTAAAGCTGTGGTACGGGGAAAAATTATTGCGTATATGAGTACTCGTTCTAAAAAGAACAAGGCGCAAGGGAGCCTATTAGCTAATAAAGTAAGGGTTAATGCTATTTAAGGTGTGTGGTGATATACGTGCAGGACTCAACTGTGCAACCCCTAATTCTGATATGCTCCCAGTATCAGAAAAGGAAATCTAAAACAAGTGGGGGGAGGGGTGTGCTCTACTACAGAGCTGTGAGTGGGACTTTATATTATTTTAGCCTACTTATTAGTAGTATACAATTGGGATATTTCTATTAATTTATATATACTACCCGTGGTAGCTTATAAGGTTGGAAACCTTATATAAGGTGATTGTTATAAATGGTACTACAATATGTTGCAATGTGTTGCAAATAACAATGCTTGATGTGCTGTATGTGCAATAAATACGGTGTTAGTATCGGTATGTGCTTATTATTAAAACTAACAATGTGTGCTTCTTAATTAAAACAAAACAATGTACAATTGACTTATTAATCAGTTTATATAAGTAAATAAAAACAAATAATAACAGATAAAATGGTCATATCATTGCATTAGGATACAACAGCTGGGTGAAAAAATGGTGTCGGCATAGACAAAAGTACTGGCATTGGTCAATAGACACTTAAGACAAATGTCCTTAAAAAGATACGATGATTAAGGTTCAGCGTATAATATAAAAGTTATAGGTTAAAAGTTGTGGCCACAACTATTTGTAAAAGATCCAAAAAAGCTCCAAAGAGCTGTTTCCTGTTAGGGTAGCTTATGTAACTTGTAATGTCCCGTTATTGGAAAGCTGTAATGTGGAATTCTTATGGTGCTCACCCCTACCGGACTACCGATATCCCTTACCTCCTCTTGTACTAGCGTGGGTTATGGGAAGGATTGCAATATACTCAGGATATGTCTCAGTTCGGCGTTTTGCCGTGTAGCTATGGTAGTATGTGAGCGTCTCACCTTCAAATTGCCCGGTCAATCCTTCCTACCCTGACGTCTACGTTGAGTAGTCACGTGGTCCTCGGAGGTCCAATCGGATAGCCGGGTCGTAGGGGGGAGTGGTGCGATAGCGATCCTGTTTGATTTGCTTGCTGGAGCCAAATTCGGTCACACTAGATTGTCAAAAATCTACGCGTTTCAGCGCTGGATATGCGCCTTTATCAAGACTTCCTATTGTTGTGTGAGATCTGTGGCTCTATTTCTAGTAATCTGGGCGTTACAAAACTCCTCCCATAGTGACATATATCAGGAGATATTATCGCTTACTTGTCTTATGCCTATTATTTAACCAGTTTATATAAAAAAAAAAAAAAAATGAAAATATATATTACAATAAAAACAATAGCATATTATTGTGACTTAAAACAACAGTGGCAATGTTACACTCGAACGTTATATAATTAGTGTTAGTCCAAAGTGTGGATTGGTCACACAAATTGGAATATATATGAAACATTACGGACACTTGGAAATATATGATGCAAGGTTAAGCAAAATTAAAGGAATAAGAGGAATATGACATTATTGGAAATGGTTATGATTCTATATTCGATGAGGATACCAAATAATTATAAAGGGACCCAATATCTACTAATGTGTAAAGATAACATTGGTTTGGGGATCTTAAATATTACGACATGGATAGAAGGGGATATATCTATAATTCGATAGAATACTAAAAACAGCAATGAGATTACAGCAATGAAATTAGTAGTTGATTTTGTGGGATATGCTGGAAGATGAATTTTTATTTGATATTTTATATAAAGGGGTTTAAATTGAGTTCTGCATTGAGACCATTAGGTGTCAATGTATTAAATTTGAATATTAGTTCTGCTTCTTTTAATAGTAATGTATTTCCTATATCTCCTCCTCTATTATTGAATACTTTTTTAATACCCCAATATTTGAAACCTGTTGGTTTTTTATGATGTATTTCTGTGAAGTGTTTTGATAGTAAATGTTTACAGTTGCCACGTCTAATATTTGAGAGATGTTCTCTTATTCTATCGTGTAGAGGTCTACTGGTTTGTCCTAAATATTGTAATTTGCATTGGCACTGTATTAGATAGATTACATTAATATCTGAGCATCTTATTGTCTCTTTTATCAGGTGCTTATAATTGTTATTAGATGATGTTACTTCTTTGTCTTTTATACCAAATTTACAAGCTTTACAGCTATTGCAAGGATAGAAACCATGAAGATTATTCCCTAGTAAATCTTGTTGTTTTGATGTGGTATTTTTATTGAATTGGCTAGGTGCTAGTATACTCTTTAAATTTTTTGTTTTTCTATATATTATAGTGGGGTGTTGGTCTATAATATCTGACAGAATTGGATCTTTTTTAATAATGTGCCAGTGTTTGTCTAAGATCTTCTTTATAATTTTATGGTCTTCATTGTATTCCGTTATAAATGATATTTTATTATTTGTATCTTTATTAGCATCCTTCTTCTTATATGTTAATAGTTCAGTTCTATCTTTTCTTATTGCTTGTGCTTTTGCCTCTTTGATTATATTATCTCCATATCCTTTGTCCTGAAATTTCTTTTCTAATGCATTAGCTTGTGTGATGAAAGTTTCATTTTCTGAGCAATTTTTCTTTATTCTGTAAAATTGACCCTTAGGTATGTTATTGATCCATTTGTTAAAGTGGCAACTATCTGGATGTAAGTAACTGTTGGTATCAGTAGGTTTGAAATATGTTTCAGTAGTGATGGTATTGTTATTGATCTTTATTTGGACATCTAGAAAATGTATGTGTTCTTTGCTATATTCATGAGTGAATTTTATTCCCCAATTGTTGGAGTTAATGTCCTCCAGGAACAGGTGCAGTAATTCAACATCACCTTTCCAAATGAAAAATATATCGTCGATAAATCGCTTGTAGAGCACGAGGTTTGCACCCCATGGGGAGTGTAAAATGTGTTCTTCTTCAAACCTCCCCATGAATAAATTAGCATAACTGGGTGCAAACCTCGTGCCCATAGCGGTGCCTTGGAGTTGTAAATAAAATGTGTTATTAAAGTTGAAGTAGTTATTTTCTAAAATGAATGTTATACAATCTATGATAAATTTTATTTGTGGTGTTTTCATTTCATGATCTGAGTTAAGGTAATGTTCTGATGCTGCAATGCCCAATGTGTGTCGGATATTAGTATAAAGCGAATTCACGTCGCAAGTAACCAATGTATAGTCTGTTTGCCAATTTATGTTTGTTATTGTATTTAGAAAATCAGTTGTGTCCTTGAGATATGATGGTAAACTGTGTACATATTTTTGTAAGAATGTATCTACGTATTGTGACATGTTAGAAGTTAGACTGCCTATCCCTGAGATTATGGGTCGTCCTGGCGGATGGTCTAAAGTCTTATGTATTTTTGGAAGATAATAGAAAACGGGAGTTTTGGGGTGTGTGATAGTTAGAAATTGGTATTCTTGATTGTTTATTATTTCTGTTTGTTTGGCTTTATTCACAATACTTGCAAACTCTTTTATTTGTTTTTGAATGGGATTAAATGGTAGTTTTTTATAAGTGTCTGTGTCTCCTAATATTCTTTCAGCTTCTTTTATATAATCTTTAGTGTTTAATACTACTACTCCTCCTCCTTTATCAGCTTGTTTTATTGTGATTGATGGATCATCTTTAAGTTCTCTCAGAATAGTTCTTTCTTTCTTATTGAGATTTAATGGTTTCCTCTTATTAATTTCACATTTCTTTATATCTTCTTTTATCAATTTCTCAAACATCTCAATATGTTTCCCTTTGTCCTGTGTTGGGTAATATTGTGATTTTGGTTTAAGTGATGTATGTAAGTATTCTGTTTTAGGTGTTTGTCTTTCTAATGGATTCTTCAAAAAATGTCTCTTGAGAGTCAGTTTGCGTATGAATTGATTAGCATTGATTAGAGTATTAAATTTGTTTAATCTTGTAGATGGGGCGAAGGATAATCCTTTTGTTAAGATATGTTCTTGTTCTTTGTTTAATGTTTTATCGCTTAGGTTGAATATACCGTTATTGTTTTTGGGGGTATTTTCCTCGCTGGTTATAGTAGTATTATTTATTATCTCGATTTCTTGTGATTTCCTGTGGGTTCTCCCCCCCCCTCCTCTACATCCTCTGGTCTTCTTCTCTTTTGATTTTTTAACCTTTCTTGATTCTCTAACTTGGCGTTTTTTGATGTTGATGGTTGTTCTGGTCTTATCTCTAAAAAATGGTGCTTATTTTTGTTTTCGTTTATAGTACTTAGTACTTCATATCTATTTTTAAGCTCAATGTTTTCATGTGTATTATCTATTCTCTCGTTTTTTCTTTGATGTCCATTAAAATTAGAATTATGATTATAATTAGAATTATATCCCTCATGACGGTACTGTCTATCGTCATTATATCCAGAATAATTTTGTCTAGAATAATTTTGTCTATTGTAATAGGAGTTGTATTCATTAGGATAGTAATGTCTATCGTCTGTTCTTCTTTGAAACTGTACATCTTGATTATATGTTGGTGCTCTCCAATGGTTTCTCCTATCCCAATCCTTATTATAGTCTTCTCTATTTCTCCAATTTGGGTTATAATTCGCTCTATTATATCTATAATTTGTTCTCTCTATTTCCATTCTATTATCCCATTCTTGGGAGTAATTGTAATATCCCCTAAAATCTTGATCTCTCCTCTTTCTTTGATCGTGGGGCATATAATTCTTTCTGAAATATTGACTATGATTATCCTCATTATTTGTCCAATTCTTGTGTTGATTATTTTCATCAGAGTTTGTGTAGTCCTTTTTGTATGAATAACTATTTTTATGATTTTTATAATTTGATGCATTTTGGTTTCGTTTGTTGGTTTTTTTGAAAAGATCATTATTTTTATTTATATTGGTTATTTCTATATCTCCTTCCTCATTGATAATATCAGTCTCTATTTCTCCATTTGATTCTCTAATGTCACTACTGAGTTCTTTAATCGTTTTGTGTTTATTTTTATTATCATAGTAATCCATCTCATCTCTCTCTAGTTTCTTCTTTTTACTCAAGTTAATATTGTTACTTAGATCCTTTATATTTTTAATGATTATTTGTTGTCTTTCTTTAAATTCCTCTACCTCACTATAGGGTTCTAATGTCTCTTTAAATTGGTTGATTTTAGTACTTAAGTTCCCTAGTGTTCTTGTGCGAGATTTTATGATTACTTTCATTAAATCTAATGATGCTTTTTCTAATATGTTGCACCATTCATTTTCGTGATCCTCTTCTAACTCGAATGTACAGTTTTTTTTAAGTCTGAGTCCCCTTGGGACCATATTACAATTAGTATATTTCTCCATAAAAATTATTTCAACTTTTTGTTTTATTTCCCTGATCATTATGTTTTCTAATTCATTCAACTCCTCTTTGAGGTCTATGGTAACTGATTCTGAATGTGTATTGGTTGTAATATTGCATATCTCAGACAATAAATTATCTCTAAGATTAAAGATGTCCATGTCTGTACTATATCTACCAAACGGGAGAAAAAAGTGCAAGTGCTATTTAAGGTGTGTGGTGATATACGTGCAGGACTCAACTGTGCAACCCCTAATTCTGATATGCTCCCAGTATCAGAAAAGGAAATCTAAAACAAGTGGGGGGAGGGGTGCGCTCTACTACAGAGCTGTGAGTGGGACTTTATATTATTTTAGCCTACTTATTAGTAGTATACAATTGGGATATTTCTATTAATTTATATATACTACCCGTGGTAGCTTATAAGGTTGGAAACCTTATATAAGGTGATTGTTATAAATGGTACTACAATATGTTGCAATGTGTTGCAAATAACAATGCTTGATGTGCTGTATGTGCAATAAATACGGTGTTAGTATCGGTATGTGCTTATTATTAAAACTAACAATGTGTGCTTCTTAATTAAAACAAAACAATGTACAATTGACTTATTAATCAGTTTATATAAGTAAATAAAAACAAATAATAACAGATAAAATGGTCATATCATTGCATTAGGATACCAGTAGACCTCTACACGATAGAATAAGAGAACATCTCTCAAATATTAGACGTGGCAACTGTAAACATTTACTATCAAAACACTTCACAGAAATACATCATAAAAAACCAACAGGTTTCAAATATTGGGGTATTAAAAAAGTATTCAATAATAGAGGAGGAGATATAGGAAATACATTACTATTAAAAGAAGCAGAACTAATATTCAAATTTAATACATTGACACCTAATGGTCTCAATGCAGAACTCAATTTAAACCCCTTTATATAAAATATCAAATAAAAATTCATCTTCCAGCATATCCCACAAAATCAACTACTAATTTCATTGCTGTAATCTCATTGCTGTTTTTAGTATTCTATCGAATTATAGATATATCCCCTTCTATCCATGTCGTAATATTTAAGATCCCCAAACCAATGTTATCTTTACACATTAGTAGATATTGGGTCCCTTTATAATTATTTGGTATCCTCATCGAATATAGAATCATAACCATTTCCAATAATGTCATATTCCTCTTATTCCTTTAATTTTGCTTAACCTTGCATCATATATTTCCAAGTGTCCGTAATGTTTCATATATATTCCAATTTGTGTGACCAATCCACACTTTGGACTAACACTAATTATATAACGTTCGAGTGTAACATTGCCACTGTTGTTTTAAGTCACAATAATATGCTATTGTTTTTATTGTAATATATATTTTCATTTTTTTTTATTTTTTTTTTATATAAACTGGTTAAATAATAGGCATAAGACAAGTAAGCGATAATATCTCCTGATATATGTCACTATGGGAGGAGTTTTGTAACGCCCAGATTACTAGAAATAGAGCCACAGATCTCACACAACAATAGGAAGTCTTGATAAAGGCGCATATCCAGCGCTGAAACGCGTAGATTTTTGACAATCTAGTGTGACCGAATTTGGCTCCAGCAAGCAAATCAAACAGGATCGCTATCGCACCACTCCCCCCTACGACCCGGCTATCCGATTGGACCTCCGAGGACCACGTGACTACTCAACGTAGACGTCAGGGTAGGAAGGATTGACCGGGCAATTTGAAGGTGAGACGCTCACATACTACCATAGCTACACGGCAAAACGCCGAACTGAGACATATCCTGAGTATATTGCAATCCTTCCCATAACCCACGCTAGTACAAGAGGAGGTAAGGGATATCGGTAGTCCGGTAGGGGTGAGCACCATAAGAATTCCACATTACAGCTTTCCAATAACGGGACATTACAAGTTACATAAGCTACCCTAACAGGAAACAGCTCTTTGGAGCTTTTTTGGATCTTTTACAAATAGTTGTGGCCACAACTTTTAACCTATAACTTTTATATTATACGCTGAACCTTAATCATCGTATCTTTTTAAGGACATTTGTCTTAAGTGTCTATTGACCAATGCCAGTACTTTTGTCTATGCCGACACCATTTTTTCACCCAGCTGTTGTATCCTAATGCAATGATATGACCATTTTATCTGTTATTATTTGTTTTTATTTACTTATATAAACTGATTAATAAGTCAATTGTACATTGTTTTGTTTTAATTAAGAAGCACACATTGTTAGTTTTAATAATAAGCACATACCGATACTAACACCGTATTTATTGCACATACAGCACATCAAGCATTGTTATTTGCAACACATTGCAACATATTGTAGTACCATTTATAACAATCACCTTATATAAGGTTTCCAACCTTATAAGCTACCACGGGTAGTATATATAAATTAATAGAAATATCCCAATTGTATACTACTAATAAGTAGGCTAAAATAATATAAAGTCCCACTCACAGCTCTGTAGTAGAGCGCACCCCTCCCCCCACTTGTTTTAGATTTCCTTTTCTGATACTGGGAGCATATCAGAATTAGGGGTTGCAGAGTTGAGTCCTGCACGTATATCACCACACACCTTAAATAGCACTTGCACTTTTTTCTCCCGTTTGGTAGATATAGTACAGACATGGACATCTTTAATCTTAGAGATAATTTATTGTCTGAGATATGCAATATTACAACCAATACACATTCAGAATCAGTTACCATAGACCTCAAAGAGGAGTTGAATGAATTAGAAAACATAATGATCAGGGAAATAAAACAAAAAGTTGAAATAATTTTTATGGAGAAATATACTAATTGTAATATGGTCCCAAGGGGACTCAGACTTAAAAAAAACTGTACATTCGAGTTAGAAGAGGATCACGAAAATGAATGGTGCAACATATTAGAAAAAGCATCATTAGATTTAATGAAAGTAATCATAAAATCTCGCACAAGAACACTAGGGAACTTAAGTACTAAAATCAACCAATTTAAAGAGACATTAGAACCCTATAGTGAGGTAGAGGAATTTAAAGAAAGACAACAAATAATCATTAAAAATATAAAGGATCTAAGTAACAATATTAACTTGAGTAAAAAGAAGAAACTAGAGAGAGATGAGATGGATTACTATGATAATAAAAATAAACACAAAACGATTAAAGAACTCAGTAGTGACATTAGAGAATCAAATGGAGAAATAGAGACTGATATTATCAATGAGGAAGGAGATATAGAAATAACCAATATAAATAAAAATAATGATCTTTTCAAAAAAACCAACAAACGAAACCAAAATGCATCAAATTATAAAAATCATAAAAATAGTTATTCATACAAAAAGGACTACACAAACTCTGATGAAAATAATCAACACAAGAATTGGACAAATAATGAGGATAATCATAGTCAATATTTCAGAAAGAATTATATGCCCCACGATCAAAGAAAGAGGAGAGATCAAGATTTTAGGGGATATTACAATTACTCCCAAGAATGGGATAATAGAATGGAAATAGAGAGAACAAATTATAGATATAATAGAGCGAATTATAACCCAAATTGGAGAAATAGAGAAGACTATAATAAGGATTGGGATAGGAGAAACCATTGGAGAGCACCAACATATAATCAAGATGTACAGTTTCAAAGAAGAACAGACGATAGACATTACTATCCTAATGAATACAACTCCTATTACAATAGACAAAATTATTCTAGACAAAATTATTCTGGATATAATGACGATAGACAGTACCGTCATGAGGGATATAATTCTAATTATAATCATAATTCTAATTTTAATGGACATCAAAGAAAAAACGAGAGAATAGATAATACACATGAAAACATTGAGCTTAAAAATAGATATGAAGTACTAAGTACTATAAACGAAAACAAAAATAAGCACCATTTTTTAGAGATAAGACCAGAACAACCATCAACATCAAAAAACGCCAAGTTAGAGAATCAAGAAAGGTTAAAAAATCAAAAGAGAAGAAGACCAGAGGATGTAGAGGAGGGGGGGGGGAGAACCCACAGGAAATCACAAGAAATCGAGATAATAAATAATACTACTATAACCAGCGAGGAAAATACCCCCAAAAACAATAACGGTATATTCAACCTAAGCGATAAAACATTAAACAAAGAACAAGAACATATCTTAACAAAAGGATTATCCTTCGCCCCATCTACAAGATTAAACAAATTTAATACTCTAATCAATGCTAATCAATTCATACGCAAACTGACTCTCAAGAGACATTTTTTGAAGAATCCATTAGAAAGACAAACACCTAAAACAGAATACTTACATACATCACTTAAACCAAAATCACAATATTACCCAACACAGGACAAAGGGAAACATATTGAGATGTTTGAGAAATTGATAAAAGAAGATATAAAGAAATGTGAAATTAATAAGAGGAAACCATTAAATCTCAATAAGAAAGAAAGAACTATTCTGAGAGAACTTAAAGATGATCCATCAATCACAATAAAACAAGCTGATAAAGGAGGAGGAGTAGTAGTATTAAACACTAAAGATTATATAAAAGAAGCTGAAAGAATATTAGGAGACACAGACACTTATAAAAAACTACCATTTAATCCCATTCAAAAACAAATAAAAGAGTTTGCAAGTATTGTGAATAAAGCCAAACAAACAGAAATAATAAACAATCAAGAATACCAATTTCTAACTATCACACACCCCAAAACTCCCGTTTTCTATTATCTTCCAAAAATACATAAGACTTTTGACCATCCGCCAGGACGACCCATAATCTCAGGGATAGGCAGTCTAACTTCTAACATGTCACAATACGTAGATACATTCTTACAAAAATATATACACAGTTTACCATCATATCTCAAGGACACAACTGATTTTCTAAATACAATAACAAACATAAATTGGCAAACAGACTATACATTGGTTACTTGCGACGTGAATTCGCTTTATACTAATATCCGACACACATTGGGCATTGCAGCATCAGAACATTACCTTAACTCAGATCATGAAATGAAAACACCACAAATAAAATTTATCATAGATTGTATAACATTCATTTTAGAAAATAACTACTTCAACTTTAATAACACATTTTATTTACAACTCCAAGGCACCGCTATGGGCACGAGGTTTGCACCCAGTTATGCTAATTTATTCATGGGGAGGTTTGAAGAAGAACACATTTTACACTCCCCATGGGGTGCAAACCTCGTGCTCTACAAGCGATTTATCGACGATAAATTTTTTATTTGGAAAGGTGATGTTGAATTACTGCACCTGTTCCTGGAGGACATTAACTCCAACAATTGGGGAATAAAATTCACTCATGAATACAGCAAAGAACACATACATTTTCTAGATGTCCAAATAAAGATCAATAACAATACCATCACTACTGAAACATATTTCAAACCTACTGATACCAACAGTTACTTACATCCAGATAGTTGCCACTTTAACAAATGGATCAATAACATACCTAAGGGTCAATTTTACAGAATAAAGAAAAATTGCTCAGAAAATGAAACTTTCATCACACAAGCTAATGCATTAGAAAAGAAATTTCAGGACAAAGGATATGGAGATAATATAATCAAAGAGGCAAAAGCACAAGCAATAAGAAAAGATAGAACTGAACTATTAACATATAAGAAGAAGGATGCTAATAAAGATACAAATAATAAAATATCATTTATAACGGAATACAATGAAGACCATAAAATTATAAAGAAGATCTTAGACAAACACTGGCACATTATTAAAAAAGATCCAATTCTGTCAGATATTATAGACCAACACCCCACTATAATATATAGAAAAACAAAAAATTTAAAGAGTATACTAGCACCTAGCCAATTCAATAAAAATACCACATCAAAACAACAAGATTTACTAGGGAATAATCTTCATGGTTTCTATCCTTGCAATAGCTGTAAAGCTTGTAAATTTGGTATAAAAGACAAAGAAGTAACATCATCTAATAACAATTATAAGCACCTGATAAAAGAGACAATAAGATGCTCAGATATTAATGTAATCTATCTAATACAGTGCCAATGCAAATTACAATATTTAGGACAAACCAGTAGACCTCTACACGATAGAATAAGAGAACATCTCTCAAATATTAGACGTGGCAACTGTAAACATTTACTATCAAAACACTTCACAGAAATACATCATAAAAAACCAACAGGTTTCAAATATTGGGGTATTAAAAAAGTATTCAATAATAGAGGAGGAGATATAGGAAATACATTACTATTAAAAGAAGCAGAACTAATATTCAAATTTAATACATTGACACCTAATGGTCTCAATGCAGAACTCAATTTAAACCCCTTTATATAAAATATCAAATAAAAATTCATCTTCCAGCATATCCCACAAAATCAACTACTAATTTCATTGCTGTAATCTCATTGCTGTTTTTAGTATTCTATCGAATTATAGATATATCCCCTTCTATCCATGTCGTAATATTTAAGATCCCCAAACCAATGTTATCTTTACACATTAGTAGATATTGGGTCCCTTTATAATTATTTGGTATCCTCATCGAATATAGAATCATAACCATTTCCAATAATGTCATATTCCTCTTATTCCTTTAATTTTGCTTAACCTTGCATCATATATTTCCAAGTGTCCGTAATGTTTCATATATATTCCAATTTGTGTGACCAATCCACACTTTGGACTAACACTAATTATATAACGTTCGAGTGTAACATTGCCACTGTTGTTTTAAGTCACAATAATATGCTATTGTTTTTATTGTAATATATATTTTCATTTTTATTTTTATTTTTTATATAAACTGGTTAAATAATAGGCATAAGACAAGTAAGCGATAATATCTCCTGATATATGTCACTATGGGAGGAGTTTTGTAACGCCCAGATTACTAGAAATAGAGCCACAGATCTCACACAACAATAGGAAGTCTTGATAAAGGCGCATATCCAGCGCTGAAACGCGTAGATTTTTGACAATCTAGTGTGACCGAATTTGGCTCCAGCAAGCAAATCAAACAGGATCGCTATCGCACCACTCCCCCCTACGACCCGGCTATCCGATTGGACCTCCGAGGACCACGTGACTACTCAACGTAGACGTCAGGGTAGGAAGGATTGACCGGGCAATTTGAAGGTGAGACGCTCATACTACCATAGCTACACGGCAAAACGCCGAACTGAGACATATCCTGAGTATATTGCAATCCTTCCCATAACCCACGCTAGTACAAGAGGAGGTAAGGGATATCGGTAGTCCGGTAGGGGTGAGCACCATAAGAATTCCACATTACAGCTTTCCAATAACGGGACATTACAAGTTACATAAGCTACCCTAACAGGAAACAGCTCTTTGGAGCTTTTTTGGATCTTTTACAAATAGTTGTGGCCACAACTTTTAACCTATAACTTTTATATTATACGCTGAACCTTAATCATCGTATCTTTTTAAGGACATTTGTCTTAAGTGTCTATTGACCAATGCCAGTACTTTTGTCTATGCCGACACCATTTTTTCACCCAGCTGTTGTATCCTAATGCAATGATATGACCATTTTATCTGTTATTATTTGTTTTTATTTACTTATATAAACTGATTAATAAGTCAATTGTACATTGTTTTGTTTTAATTAAGAAGCACACATTGTTAGTTTTAATAATAAGCACATACCGATACTAACACCGTATTTATTGCACATACAGCACATCAAGCATTGTTATTTGCAACATATTGTAGTACCATTTATAACAATCACCTTATATAAGGTTTCCAACCTTATAAGCTACCACGGGTAGTATATATAAATTAATAGAAATATCCCAATTGTATACTACTAATAAGTAGGCTAAAATAATATAAAGTCCCACTCACAGCTCTGTAGTAGAGCGCACCCCTCCCCCCACTTGTAATAAAGTAAGGGTTGCCTATAGGAATGTCCACTTGGATCCCTCTCCAACAAATTGGTCACTATATCTCGAGGCCAGAAAGGAAAGAGGGGTATTTTTGAGACAAAAATCTCAGGAGGAAGATTGAACTTAAAGTTCAAGAGCTTCCAAGGGTGTTCTGCAAAGTACTTGGCTCGTATTACTAAGAATAGGAAAAAGAAGAACTTCATTGCAGTCATTAAATATGGGGAGGATAGGTTTTTTAAACCAGGGGAAATTTCTCAGGCATTTCATAGTTATTATCAACAACTATATTCCGCAGTCAGTATTGATCAAGGAAACCAAAGAATTTTCTGGTCTAAAATTAATATCCCTAAAATTCAAGCCAATGAGCTAGCAGTGCTGAACCAGCCGATTACCCAAGAAGAGATCAGCATCGCTATTGATAAACTTAAATTAAACAAAGCAGCCGGCCCAGACGGGCTCCCTGCCGAATTTTATAAGTCCTTAAAAGCGGAACTGTTGTCGTTTTTGGAGGTCTTATATAATGATTATTATCTAGCTGAGAAGGCTATTTCGCGACATTTTGCCGCTGCAAATATCTCATAATATTAAAAAAGAACAAGAAACCGGAAGATCCGGCCTCGTATAGGCCAATATCAGTGCTTAACACTGATTATAAAATATTGGCGGGGATTATTGCAGCCAGATTTAATGTCTGTTTACAGAACCTGATTCCCCAGGACCAGACTGGTTTTATGTCATCAAGAAGCTCGACCAGGAATATTCGTAAG
Source organism: Bombina bombina (assembly GCF_027579735.1). Classification (NCBI taxonomy): domain Eukaryota; kingdom Metazoa; phylum Chordata; class Amphibia; order Anura; family Bombinatoridae; genus Bombina; species Bombina bombina. Next base: position 1,110,568,466 of record NC_069500.1, read on the forward strand.
GTCACTGCATTTTTGGATTATATGTGGAATCTGGAGGCAGAATCCAATAAGGCTGTAATCTCAGATTTAGCTGTTTTAACTTTAGACGCAGTTAAGGCCTTTGATTCCATTGTGTGGGAGCATCTATTTCGAGCCTTGGGAAATTTTGGGTTTGCTGGTAATTTCATTCAATATATTAATAAAATCTATTCCAACCCCATCTCTTATCTGGTAGTCAATGGAACTCGCTCTCCAGAGATAATTTTACAGCTTGGTACTAGACAAGGATGCCCTTTATCTCCTCTGTTGTTTAACGTGGCAGTAAAACCATTGGCGATTAGATTTCGTGAGGTGTTGACGGGTATCTCATTAGGCTCTCTCCGTTTAAAGACCCTGCTTTATGCAGATGATATTTTATTATTTGTAGGAAATGTATGTCAGTCCATCACAGTGATTTTACAACTTATTGCTGAATTTAGTTCGTTTTCTGGTTACGTAGTGAATCTGGAGAAAAGTGAACTTATGTTTGTGGGTAACAGCTCGCCTTGTGCAGGTAACATTCCATTTAAAGTGGTAAATACAATTAAATACCTGGGGTTAGAATTACATAAAAACCCCAAGTTATGGTATGCTGAAAACTATGCCCCACTATTTTAAAAAATTAAAGTAGATCTTCAGCTTTGGGCGTCCTTCCCGCTGTCAATTTCTGTGAAGGTAAATTTGATAAAAATGATCATCTTTCCTCGCCTTCTTTATGTGTTACAGAATCTACCTATTTTTATTTCTAACTCAGATATAAAAAAGGTATATGGTTATTTTTCTAGATTTATCTGGAGAGATAAAAAACCCAGAATCACACTGGCTGAGCTTATGCAGAAAGTTAACTATGGTGGTCTAGCACTGCCCGATATTAAGTTGCATAATATTGTGACTTTGGTAAAATTTGCCCTAGACTGGGTGGCTGAAACTAATCTAATAGCGGATTATCAAGAAGAAGCATTTTATATTCGTCCTTTTTCACTAAAAGCTATTTTACATTGTAAGCCCAGAGAACTTCCGTCTAATATTTGTAGAATGATGTCATTCAAAAATATTGTTATAGCATGGCATAAGTTCTGTGGCTATCAGGGGATAGAACCCTCTTTTTCGGATTTCCTCCCTATTCAAGGTAACCCTAATTTTATCCCGGGTATTCATCAAAGGGTATTTAGATCCTGGGAGAATAATGGTTTATTCTTAGTTAAGCAACTGTTGGGGGCTGATAGGTCGATACACACAGCCAAATTTTTATTTCAAGCTTACGATCTTCCCAGATCAGATTTGTTCGCCTATTTTCAGATCCGTCATTTTCTGTATAATCAGAATTGGTTGTTTGGAGTGATGGCAGAGTGGTCAGACATCAGAATTCTAATTAAAAATTTTAAATCCGGTATTTCATCCATCTCCCTAATGTATGACATCATGCTCTCTAAACAAAGTGAAAAGTATCTGGTCAAGATTAGTAACTGGTTATATCCAACTATTCCGGAGTGTGGTAATGAGAGGGTTATTCAGAGTTTTAATATGTTAAATAAATGCAGGGTATCCATGAGCTGGAAAGAGTCGCACATGAAGCTCCTGAATAATTTCTACATGCACCCGCTAAAAGTGAAAACAATTTTTTCCTCCAGCCCAAGCAATTGTCCACGATGCTCTTATCTAAATGCGGACTTATTCCACATGTTTTGGTTCTGCCCCAAAATTAACCAGTTATGGCTTAAAATTATTTTTTGGTTTAATGCTCTCTACCACATAAATGTTTCTTTAGCATTACAGGATGTGGTTTTATTGTTTACTTCTTCCGATAGTAGTCATTCTCGTTTGATTCGTATCTTGAATACGATCATCTTGGCGGTTCGTCACCTTATACTTGTAAATTGGAAGGCGAACACAGTGCCGCACCTTTCGAGGGTCCTTAAAGAAATTCAAGGACAAGTCATCTTTGAATCATATCACAAGATGCCTCCGAGAAGAGAATTGATGACTTTCTGCAGGGGTGGTCGCCAATTATCATGTCCTATTCCACTCCTGTACAAAGGCAGATTCTTTCTCCGGTTCGATCGACTACTAGTTTTTCAGAATTAACTTTGCTGGGCAAATTCCCCGCCTCCTGGATAAATTCTGGTCCATAGCTTCCTTTGGTCTGGATGGGTCGGGGCAGAGAGTTGGTTGGGGGTAGATAAAGGGAGAGAGGGTCGCGAGGGAGGAGGGAAGATAATCAATTATGAATTTTTATTTTTTTTCCGTCTTTTTGTCCACGAGTTGTGTTTTATGTTATTCTGAAAAAAAAAAAATTTTCGCAAGACATAGTAGATTATTGCCAGCAAATGTATGTTTTGTTTTGACCTGTTTCTGTCGACTTATTGTCGGTTTGCTTTGCTGATCTCTTTAAATAAGAAATGATGCATTGTCTTGTGGTGATTAATAAAAATAATTTGAAGAAAAAAAAAAATACCTCCCCCACTTCCTTCATCCCCCAGTCATTCTTTGCCTTTCATCACAGGAGGTTGGCAAAGAAGATTTCGGAGTAGATCTTAAGGAAGGGTATTTGCCCTTTGAGATGGGACTGGAGTTTTAAGTAGTCTTGTCAGCCTCTCATTGAGAGCATTAATGAAAGTTAGAGTCTGGAGATGCAGGGAGAGTCTTTATGCGAAACCATCCCGATATTAACAGCTCCTTAAGCAATCAGCGTTGGCGAGATTCGCTGCCTGCTTTCTTCACTCAAGTCCATGTCAGAAGCGCTGCTACAATCTGTCGAATTTGAAGGACCGTGTTACTGTTCCACGACATAGATTCCGGTAAGATTGTTTAATTTTTTATACACATGTTAACGATAGAAGACAGGGTCTCACAGTTGAATCACACTCCTCTAAATCAGATAGCAATCTTGACTAGACTAGATGGAGAGGGATGGAGACCCTATTCCTTATCGTCTAGATATATATAATTTGTTTTATATTTTATTTATTATTTAGAATCCCAGTTCCAAGCTCTATGGGGGGTTTGTGTCGTATGACAGGCTGGACCTGTATTTGTTTGCACACTCCTTTGGCTGCTTGACTATTTCTTTTGCTATTCCGTTTTGGATAGTTTTTTGTTTTTAGAGCTCTGGTTTATTGTAGAAACTCTTCTTAGGAAGATGTTTCGTCACATTTTTTTTTTTTTGGTACCATTGTCTTTGATGCTCGGAATTGTTGGAGACTTCCGGTGGAAGCTTCCAGGTCTCTGCTCGGGGTGATGGTTCCCCCGATAACTTTGAGACAAAGTTTAAGCCTTGGAGCTTATATTTCTTATTTGGATTATTCTCAGTTTTTCCAGCATTGCTGGAAATTTAGAAGTTTATGTTTTCGCCCTTGAGTGGTCTGGGTATCATAGATGACAGGCAGCACCTGTTTTATACTAATTAAGTCTGATCTTTCTTTCTACACACGAGAAGGAGTTATTCTTCCAGGCAGAGCATCCGGTCCAGGCAGAGCAGGTCCATCTATCCTAGATGACAGGCAGGAACTATTTTAGGTACTATGTTGGATGGGTGCTGGTGGTTGGATCATATTCATTCCAGGGGTCCTAGAGGCCGGAGCTAGGGTTCACATTCTGTTTCTCTGGGCAAGTTTTTACTCTCTTGAGTTTGTCTTTCGGCAGAGAAAGGATAGTTTTGTGGAGTCATTGTCCTGGTACCTACCAAACAGTGGGAATATTTTCACTCCACTGTTGGTGCATGGGCCAATAGGGGAGGGACCTCCTGTTTTATTGGGTTTTATGATTCGGAAGCAGAACTTATTAGATCTCCTTTTTGAGGAAGATTAATAGGTTCTTTCTACCTTTGTTCAGGAAGAAAGATATCTTTACTGTTCATACTTTTGAGCAAATCCGGTTCTTAGGGATCGTATCTTCCAGTAAACCTTGTTCTGACCCTAGTTGTTTTTTGGGGGGGATCTGGGGTTTAATATGGCAGTATCCTGCTTCCAGGTTTTCAGTAGCTCCCTGGTCCTTGGCGGTTCTGGTTTTTACCATAGTCTGCTAGTAGACTTTTAGGGGCTTTCTCTTGTCTTTTTCGATCCTCAGAGTTGGACCTAGACCTTAGTTTCTAGTGTAGACACAAGAGTGGTCCCTTGGTTGCTGATTTGATCCTACAGACAGGAAGTTTTTCCTTAGATCTTACGAGGTTAGAGTTTACCTCATCGGGCTATGTCCTCCAGTTCCCCTTCTGGCCTTCGTTGGCGCTGTGGTGGAGGGTGAGGTATTCAGCCGAGACCTAGACTTCGGCATGGCATTTTTTTTAAAATCAATCTTAGCAGATTTACATAGAATACCGGTTGGAGGAGTTGATCTCCAGTGTTCTGTTCAGCTCTCCCTGTCCTGAAGGATTTTTCTCTCTCCTGTGGCAATTTTGACTCTGTCCCTTCCCTTTCAGTAGGGAGAGTGTGTCCTATGGGGGTCCGTGGATCAGGAGTTTCCTTCCAATTATTCCTAAGTTTTGTCAGCCGAGAATTCTGCTCTGAGAATTTGGTTTTCTGGGTTCGTACCAGTTGGGACCTCTCAGTGGGTAGATCTCTTTCTGAGACAGAGAGTTCCTCCTACATAGTCAAGAGGGTCTCGATTTCAGTGGTGGGCAGAGGCCCACTACGGATCATTGTCAGCAATCCTCTATGATCGTGCCCTTCAGGATCGGTTGTTCTCTACAATCATTCCTTTGATCTGACTATCTGAAGGATTTTGAATGTTGGTATCTGAAAGGGGATTCTCAGGGCGTCTGTACCTGTCCCTTTTTCTTTCCCCTTAAGGGGTTGTGGGCAGGGATCTTCAGACAGAGCTAATAGATCCTTAACGGTGCTCGGACGTTCTATTTTAACCTTTTTCCTTTCAGCCATGTCACTCATGGTCGAGGATGGCCCGATCCCAGCAGGAGCAGGTGTTAGACTGATTGTTCCGTTTATGCTCGTGAGTTTGTTTTCATGGTTTAGGGGCTTGTTGAAGGGATATGCTGGGTCAAGACCCTTTTGCGTCATGGGATCTTATTCCTCTGAGGCGTTTTTTGCGAGAGGTCGCTTGGTCTTAGCCAAGATAGGGTTTCTTTCTGAAAGGTTTCGGTTCTTTCCTTCAGCGCGTAGCTGGTCCCTTGTCATCTATCATAGGTGTGGAGGTCCACCCTTTGTTGGGAGGAGCTAGATCGGCTTTGCTCTCTGCATATTTTCCTCCAGGATGATTTGGGGAAGGGCCTTACTAGCTAGCTACTTGTTTGAGCAATCTTTTTGAAACAGCTAGCTGTAATAGCCTTATGGTTGACTTAGCTGCCTAACTAGCGGAAGGTTGCAGATTGAATCCAGCTGCAGTTCCTTGCTCCTTAAATCTGGGCTGGCAAGCAGTTGTTAAGCTGCCCTGTTTATTCTCCTGTTCCAGTGGTCCATTGAACTTCCAGAATTTCAGTTCTTTTTGCTAGGGCGCTGACTGCGGTCAGACCGTTGAGTTCAAATCTACTGCTCCTTCTTGGAGTTTAGACTTTATTTTGAGGGAGTTTGCATCGGGTTACATTTGTACCTGTGCAGGAAGTGGTCTTTCAAATTTTTCTTCAATGAGCTATTCCGCCTGTAGATTTTTTTTTTTTTTTTTATGTGCCATAATCTCTGTATTGCTATCTTGCAATATGTACTCCTTAAGGGATTCCTTTATATTAGGGCGGTGTTTCGAGATTTGATCGTTTTTTTCTCACTAAGATTGTTATTTTCGGGGAATCTTGCCTTGATGTTACTTTCAGCTACATTATAATAGACAGTTTGTTGTCTGTTGTATATTTGTATCTGGGAAGTGCAAGGGTTTGAAGGTTTAGTTGACTTCCTTATTGTTAGTGGAGGTGTATTTTTTGCTTGACCTAGGAGTCAGCGGGACACTAACCTCAGAGGTTTATGGCTCAGTTCAAGAGCAGTGACGCCTTCTTGGTTCTCTGGCATGAGATCTCTATGGTTCTGATTGTTGGGCAGCTGCTTGGTCCTCCTAGAATTCTTTTTCATGTTTGCTTCTGATGAAGCAGCCTTTGGGAAAATGGGTTTGTAGCAGGCTGTGGTGCCCTCAGATTTGGGCCGCCTCTTCTGTTCCCCTCCTGTTATCATTCAGTGTCCTCTGTAGCTTGGGTATAATTTCCCAAAAGTAATGAATGCAGCTGTGGACTCTCCCTGTATTTAGAAGGAAAACATAAATTATGCTTACTATATAATTTCCTTTCCTTATGTACAGGGAGAGTCCACAGTTAACACCCGTGTTCTCTGATGGGCGGCCCTAAATTTAATTTTTTTTCTTCTGGCACCTTTTTCACCCTGATATTTCTCCTACTGTTCCTTGTTCCCTCGACAGAATGACTGGGGTATGAGGAAAGTGGGGGAGGTATTTAAGCCTTTGGCTGGGGTGTCTTTGCCTCCTCCTGGTGGCCAGGTTCTGTATTTGCCAAAAGTAATGAATGCAGCTGTAGACTCTCCCTGTACAGAAGGAGAGGAAATGATCTGGTAAGCATAATTTATGTTTTTTAGTTTATGACTCTACTTTAATTTTGAGTAATAGCTCTCTTACCGGATGCATTTAAATCCCCTAAAAGTTACATTCACCACCAAGCATGGTTTGTGACTTCCCTGGCTCCTTGTTCATTTAAATTTATAGTTTCACCCTTACATAGCTAATAACCTTAATTTTCTGCACAGACTGCTTACATCTTTTAAAGGTCCAAGAGTTACCATATTTCTTTGACATATGGAGGGTCCAAATGTTGCCCTATATTTGATTGATTCCTCTATACTTTCCCCTTGCTAATTGTATATTATTATACGTGGTCCAAGAGAGGCCACTATTTCTCTTACAAGGTGTATCCAGGCCACTATTTCTCTTACTTGTGGGATATTCTCATTCCCTACAAGAAGTGGCAAAGAGAGCACACAGCAAAGCTGTCCATATAGCTCCCCCTCTGGCTCCGCGCCCCCCCCCCCCCCCAGTCATTCTCTTTGCCGCTCTAACAAGTAGCATCTCCACGGGAGGGTAAAGTGAATGTGGTGTTAGATTTGTAGTTTTTATATTTTCAATCAAAAGTTTGTTATTTTGAAATAGTGCCGGTTTGTACTATTTACTCTCTAGCAGAAAGTGAAGAAGAATTCTGCTGAGAGGAAAATGATTTTGGCATGTTGTAACTAAAATCCACTGCTGTTCCCACACAGGACTGAGGAGTACCAGAAAACTTCAGTTGGGGGGAACAGTTTGCAGGCTTAACTGCTACAAGGTATGTTCAGTCATCTTTTTCTAGTCAAGACTTAGTAATGCTAGAAGACTGACAAGAATCCCCATGTGGGGAAGGTAAGCCATATTCTGAGACTCAGTATAGAAGGAAGGCTTCATTAACAGGGCTCAAAGACTGGTGGACACTGTTAAATGGCAATCGATTATTTCTCCAACATTGGTGTGTCCGGTCCACGGCGTCATCCTTACTTGTGGGATATTCTCTTCTCCAACAGGAAATGGCAAAGAGTCCCAGCAAAGCTGGCCATATAGTCCCTCCTAGGCTCCGCCCACCCCAGTCATTCTCTTTGCCGTTGCACAGGCAACATCTCCACGGAGATGGTTAAGAGTTTTTTGGTGTTTAAATGTAGTTTTTATTCTTCTATCAAGTGTTTGTTATTTTAAAATAGTGCTGGTATGTACTATTTACTCTGAAACAGAAAAGGATGAAGATTTCTGTTTGTGAGAGGAGGATGATTTTAGCAGACAGTAACTAAAATCGATTGCTGTTTCCACATAGGACTGTTGAGATGAAGTAACTTCAGTTGGGGGAAACAGTTAGCAGACTTTTCTGCTTAAGGTATGACTAGCCATATTTCTAACAAGACTGTGTAATGCTGGAAGGCTGTCATTTCCCCTCATGGGGACCGGTAAGCCATTTTCTTAGTCAAACAAACAGAATAAAGGGCTTAATATGGGCTAAAAAACTGGTAGACATTTTTATGGGCTAAATCGATTGCTTCATTTGGGCATATTATTCAGATTTAGGCTAACAATTGGCATTTATAATCTTGGGGAACGTTTATAAAACGGCAGGCACTGTGTTAGACACCTTTTTCAGTCAGGGGGCCATTCTAGTTATAGACTGAGCCTCATTTTCGCGCCATTACTGCGCAGTTGTTTTTTTGAGAGCAGGGCATGCAGATGCATGTGTGAGGATCTAAAAATCACTGAAAAAGCTTCTAGAAGGCGTCATTTGGTATCGTATTCCCCTCTGGGCTTGGTTGGGTCTCAGCAAAGACTATAGCTGGGACTGTATAGGGGTTAAATTTAAAAACGGCTCCGGTTCCGTTATTTTAAGGGTTAAAGCTCTGAAATTTGGTGTGCAATACTTTTAATGCTTTAAGACACTGTGGTGAAATTTTGGTAATTTTTGAACGATTCCTTCATACTTTTTCACATATTCAGTAATAAAGTGTTTTCTGTTTGAAATTTAAAGAGACAGTAACGGTTTTATTTTAAAACGTTTTTTGTGCTTTGTTGACAAGTTTAAGCCTGTTTAACATGTCTGTACCTTCAGATAAGCTATGTTCCATATGTATGAAAGCCAATGTGTCTCCCCATTTAAATTTATGTGATAATTGTGCCATAGCGTCCAAACAAAGTAAGGACAGTACTGCCACAGATAATGATATTGCCCAAGATGATTCATCAAATGAGGGGAGTAAACATGATACTACATCATCTCCTACTGTGTCTACACCAGTTTTGCCCATGCAGGAGGCCCCTAGTACATCTAGTGCGCCAATACTTATTACCATGCAACAATTAACGGCTGTAATGGATAACTCCATAGCAAATATTTTATCCAAAATGCCTACTTATCAGAGAAAGCGCGATTGCTCTGTTTTAAACACTGAAGAGCAAGAGGGCGCTGATGATAATTGTTCTGTCATACCCTCACACCAATCTGAAGGGGCCATGAGGGAGGTTTTGTCTGATGGAGAAATCTCAGATTCAGGAAAAATTTCTCATCAAGCTGAACCTGATGTGACATTTAAATTTAAATTAGAACATCTCCGCGCACTGCTTAAGGAGGTGTTATCTACTCTGGATGATTGTGACAATTTGGTCATTCCAGAGAAATTATGCAAGATGGACAAGTTCCTAGAGGTTCCGGTGCCCCCCGACGCTTTTCCTATACCCAAGCGGGTGGCGGACATAGTAAATAAGGAGTGGGAAAAGCCCGGCATACCTTTTGTCCCCCCCCCCCCCCTATATTTAAGAAATTATTTCCTATGGTCGACCCCAGAAAGGACTTATGGCAGACAGTCCCCAAGGTCGAGGGGGCAGTTTCTACTCTAAACAAACGCACTACTATTCCTATCGAAGATAGTTGTGCTTTCAAAGATCCTATGGATAAAAAATTGGAAGGTTTGCTTAAAAAGATTTTTGTACAGCAAGGCTACCTTCTACAACCAATTTCATGCATTGTTCCTGTCACTACGGCAGCGTGGTTCTGGTTCGAGGAACTAGAAAAGTCGCTCAGTAGAGAAACTCCATATGAGGAGGTTATGGACAGAGTTCACGCACTTAAATTGGCTAACTCTTATTTTAGATGCCGCTTTGCAATTAGCTAGATTAGCGGCGAAAAATTCAGGGTTTGCTATCGTGGCGCGCAGAGCGCTTTGGCTAAAGTCTTGGTCAGCGGATGTGTCATCCAAGACAAAATTGCTTAACATCCCTTTCAAAGGTAAAACTTTATTTGGACCAGAATTGAAAGAGATTATTTCAGACATCACTGGGGGAAAGGGCCACGCCCTTCCACAGGATAGGTCTTTTAAGGCTAAAAATAAGTCTAATTTTCGTCCCTTTTGCAGGAACAGACCGGCCTCTAATTCTGCATCCTCTAAGCAAGAGGGTAATGCCTCACAACCCAAACCAGCCTGGAAACCAATGCAAGGCTGGAACAAGGGTAAGCAGGCCAAGAAGCCTGCCACTGCTAACAAAACAGCATGAAGGAGTAGCCCCCGATCCGGGACCGGATCTAGTGGGGGGCAGACTCTCTCTCTTTGCTCAGGCTTGGGCAAGAGATGTTCAGGATCCTTGGGCGCTGGAAATAGTTTCTCAAGGTTATCTCCTGGAATTCAAGGAACTACCCCCAAGGGGAAGGTTCCACAGGTCTCACTTATCCTCAAACCAAATAAAGAGACAGGCATTCTTACATTGTGTAGAAGACCTGTTAAAGATGGGAGTGATACACCCAGTTCCAATAAAGGAACAAGGAATGGGATTTTATTCCAATCTGTTCGTAGTTCCCAAAAAAGAGGGAACGTTCAGACCAATTTTGGATTTGAAGATCCTAAACAAATTTCTCAGGGTACCATCGTTCAAAATGGAAACTATTCGAACGATTCTACCCACTATCCAGGAAGGTCAATTTATGACTACCGTGGATCTAAAGGATGCGTACCTACATATTCCTATCCACAAAGAACATCATCAGTTCCTAAGGTTCGCTTTTCTGGACAAGCATTACCAGTTTGTGGCCCTCCCATTCGGATTAGCCACTGCTCCAAGAATTTTCACAAAGGTGCTAGGGTCCCTTCTAGCGGTCCTAAGACCAAGGGGCATTGCAGTAGTACCTTACTTGGACGACATTCTAATACAAGCGTCGTCCCTGTCAAAAGCAAAGGCTCATACAGACATAGTTCTAGCTTTTCTCAGATCACACGGATGGAAGGTGAACATAGAAAAAAGTTCTCTGTCTCCGTCGACAAGAGTTCCCTTCTTGGGAACAATAATAGATTCCTTAGAAATGAGGATTTTTCTGACAGAGGTCAGAAAATCAAAACTTCTAAGCTCTTGTCAAGTGCTTCATTCTGTTCCTCGTCCTTCCATAGCGCAGTGCATGGAAGTAGTAGGGTTGATGGTTGCAACAATGGACATAGTTCCTTTTGCACAAATTCATCTAAGGCCATTTCAACTGTGCATGCTCAAAAAGTGGAATGGGGACTATACAGACTTGTCTCCAATGATTCAAGTAGATCAGAAGACCAGAGATTCACTCCATTGGTGGCTGACCCTGGACCATCTGTCCCAGGGAATTAGCTTCCGCAGACCAGAGTGGGTCATTGTCACGACCGACGCCAGTCTAGTGGGCTGGGGCGCGGTCTGGGAATCCCTGAAAGCTCAGGGTCTATGGTCTCGGGAAGAGTCTCTTCTCCCGATAAACATTCTGGAACTCAGAGCGATATTCAATGCTCTCAGGGTTTGGCCTCAACTAGCAAAGGCCAGATTCATAAGGTTCCAATCAGACAACATGACGACCGTTGCGTATATCAATCATCAGGGGGGAACAAGGAGTTCCCTGGCGATGAAAGAAGTGACCAAAATAATTCAATGGGCGGAGGATCACTCCTGCCACCTGTCTGCGATCCACATCCCAGGTGTGGAAAACTGGGAGGCGGATTTTCTGAGTCGTCAGACATTCCATCCGGGGGAGTGGGAACTCCATCCGGAGATCTTTGCCCAAATAACTCAATTATGGGGCATTCCAGACATGGATCTGATGGCGTCTTGTCAGAACTTCAAGGTTCCTTGCTATGGGTCCAGATCCAGGGATCCCAAGGCGACTCTAGTAGATGCACTAGTAGCACCTTGGACCTTCAACCTAGCTTATGTATTTCCACCGTTTCCTCTCATTCCCAGGCTGGTAGCCAGGATCAATCAGGAGAGGGCCTCGGTGATCTTGATAGCTCCTGCGTGGCCACGCAGGACTTGGTATGCAGACCTGGTGAATATGTCATCGGCTCCACCATGGAAGCTACCTTTGAGACAGGACCTTCTTGTTCAGGGTCCATTCGAACATCCAAATCTGGTCTCCCTCCAGCTGACGGCTTGGAGATTGAACGCTTGATTCTATCGAAGCGTGGGTTTTCAGATTCTGTGATAGATACTCTGGTTCAGGCCAGAAAACTGGTAACTAGAAAGATTTACCATAAAATATGGAAAAAATATATCTGTTGGTGTGAATCCAAAGGATTCCCATGGAATAAGATAAAAATTCCTAAGATTCTCTCCTTTCTACAAGAAGGTTTGGAGAAAGGATTATCTGCAAGTTCTCTAAAGGGACAGATCTCTGCTTTATCTGTCTTACTACACAAAAGACTGGCAGCTGTGCCAGATGTTCAAGCATTTGTTCAGGCTCTGGTTAGGATCAAGCCTGTTTACAGACCTTTGACTCCCCCCTGGAGTCTAAATCTAGTTCTTTCAGTTCTTCAAGGGGTTCTGTTTGAACCTTTACATTCCATAGATATTAAGTTACTATCTTGGAAAGTTTTGTTTTTGGTTGCAATTTCTTCTGCTAGAAGAGTTTCAGAGTTATCTGCTCTGCAGTGTTCTCCGCCCTATCTGGTGTTCCATGCAGATAAGGTGGTTTTGCGTACTAAGCCTGGTTTTCTTCCTAAGGTTGTTTCTAACAAAAATATTAACCAGGAGATAGTTGTACCTTCTTTGTGTCCGAATCCAGTTTCAAAGAAGGAACGTTTGTTACACAATTTGGACGTAGTCCGTGCTCTAAAATTCTATTTAGAGGCTACAAAAGATTTCAGACAAACATCTTCCTTGTTTGTTGTTTATTCTGGTAAGAGGAGAGGTAAAAAAGCGACTTCTACCTCTCTTTCCTTTTGGCTTAAAAGCATCATCTGATTGGCTTATGAGACTGCCGGACGGCAGCCTCCTGAAAGAATCACAGCTCACTCCACTAGGGCTGTGGCTTCCACATGGGCCTTCAAGAACGAGGCTTCTGTTGACCAGATATGTAAGGCAGCGACTTGGTCTTCACTGCACACTTTTGCCAAATTTTACAAATTTGATACTTTTGCTTCTTCGGAGGCTATTTTTGGGAGAAAGGTTTTGCAAGCTGTGGTGCCTTCCGTTTAGGTAACCTGATTTGCTCCCTCCCTTCATCCGTGTCCTAAAGCTTTGGTATTGGTTCCCACAAGTAAGGATGACGCCGTGGACCGGACACACCAATGTTGGAGAAAACAGAATTTATGCTTACCTGATAAATTACTTTCTCCAACGGTGTGTCCGCTCCACGGCCCGCCCTGGTTTTTTTAATCAGGTCTGATGAATTATTTTCTCTAACTACAGTCACCACGGTACCATATGGTTTCTCCTATATATATTTCCTCCTGTCCGTCGGTCGAATGACTGGGGTGGGCGGAGCCTAGGAGGGACTATATGGCCAGCTTTGCTGGGACTCTTTGCCATTTCCTGTTGGGGAAGAGAATATCCCACAAGTAAGGATGACGCCGTGGACCGGACACACCGTTGGAGAAAGTAATTTATCAGGTAAGCATAAATTCTGTTTTTATAGTGAAAACATAATCATTATACAAGTTTTTATTACTTTTTGAGTGTTTTATGGGGTTTTATTCCACATGGCAGAATTTTAGACACCTATTTAGGGCTTTGAATGCCCCACAACTCCGGAGTGGAGAGGGAGGGGGCCTAAATTTTGCGCCTCAGTTGCGCAGTTCATATTGCAGACAGCTTCATGCAGCTTCACGTGGAGGGTCCAATGACTACTTGAGGACTTCATACAGACTTATTTTCCATCAAATTAATCCCCAGGGGCAAGGTAGGGCCACAGCAGATTGCTGTGGTACGGTGCTGTAGTTTGCTAACTTGATTGGATAATTTTTTAAGATTTAGTAAAAAAGTGTGTGCTTTTTATTATTTAAAGGCACAGTACCGTTTTTTCTCAAATTTTGTATTTCATCATTTGAGTGTTGTCTAAGTCTGTTTTAACATGTCTGAGCCTACAGATAGACGTTGCTCTATGTGTTTAGTAGCCATGGTGGAACCCCCTTTACATTTGTGTTTTAAGTGTGCTAATGTATCTATGCATTTTAAAGATCACGTTGTTTCACTTAAAAATGTAGCCCAAGATGGTAATGAGGATAGACCACCTTCCTCTCCCCATGTGTCGACACCAGTTACGCCCGCGCAAGCGCTGCCTAGCATCTCTAGCGCATTGGCCCCTATTACATTACAACAATTAGCAGCAGTCATGGATAATTCCCTTGCGGCATTTTTATCCAAACTGCCAGTTTTTTCTAAAAAGCGTGATAGCTCGGTTTTAAGAACAGAGTATGAGCAATCAGAAGCTGTGGAGGGTTTATCTGTTGTACCCTCACAACACTTTGAAGTGACGGTGAGGGATGTGCTGTCCGAGGGAGAAATTTCTGACACTGGAAAGGTTTCTCAGCGGGCAGAATCAGATTCCTTAGCGTTTAAATTTAAGCTGGAACACCTCCGCGTGCTGCTTAAGGAGGTATTAGCTAACCTGGATGATTGCGACCCCATGGTGGTCCCAGAGAAATTGTGTAAAATGGACAAATATCTAGAAGTCCCTGTATACACTGATGTGTTTCCGATCCCGAAGAGGGTGGCGGATATTGTGGATAGGGAGTGGGAGAGACCAGGTGTACCCTTTGTCCCCCCCCTATCTTTAAGAAAATGTTCCCCATTACTGATCCCAGGTGGGACGCATGGCAGACGGTCCCTAAGGTAGAGGGGGCAGTTTCAACACTAGCCAAGCGCACAACCATACCAATTGAAGACAGTTGTGCGTTCAAAGATCCTATGGATAAAAAATTAGAAGGTTTACTAAAGAAAATTTTTGTTCAACAAGGTTTCCTTCTCCAACCTATTGCCTGCATTATTCCTGTAACTACTGCAGCGGCTTTCTGGTTTGAGGCGCTGGAGGAGTCGCTCCAGACGGAGACCTCATATGACGAAATTATGGATAGAATTAAGGCTCTAAAGCTGGCTAATTCTTTTATCACTGATGCCGCTTTGCAATTAGCTAAGTTAGCGGCAAAAAATTATGGTTTTGCCATCATGGCGCGCAGAGCGCTTTGGCTTAAATCATGGTCGGCCGATGTGTCGTCTAAGACAAAATTACTGAATATTCCTTTCAAGGGAAAGACCCTTTTCGGGCCCGAGTTGAAAGAGATTATTTCGGATATCACTGGTGGAAAGGGCCATGCCCTCCCGCAAGATAGGCCTTTTAAGGCTAAAAACAAGGCTAATTTCTCTTGTTAAGTGTGTTCAGTCCACGGGTCATCCATTACTTATGGGATTATATCTCCTTCCCAACAGGAAGTTGCAAGAGGATCACCCAAGCAGAGCTGCTATATAGCTCCTCCCCTCACATGTCATATCCAGTCATTCTCTTGCAAGTCTTAACATAGAAGGAGGTCCGCGAGAGGAGTGGTGTTTTATACTTAATTTATTTCTTCAATCAAAAGTTTGTTATTTTTAAATGGCACCGGAGTGTGCTGTTTTTCTCTCAGGCAGTATTTAGAAGAAGAATCTGCCTGCGTTTCAATGATCTTAGCAGACGTAACTAAGATCCACTGGCTGTTCTCGCACATTCTGAGGAGTGGGGTAACTTCAGAAAAGGGAATAGCATGCGAAGTCCCCCGCAAATGAGGTATGTGCAGTAATATTTTCTAGGAATGGAATTGACTAAGAAAACAATGCTGTTACCCATATGATGTAAGTACAGCCTTTAATGCAGTAGTAGCGACTGGTATCAGGCTGATAAATGTATGCGCAGTTGAGTTATTTTCTAGGGACTAGAATTTGACTGAGAAAATACTGTTAATACTGAAATAAATGTATGAGCCTTAACTGCAGTAGAAATTTTCGTTCCTTTCGCAACTTCAGGAGCGGTACTGCTTCAACCTCTGCGACCGCAAAGCAAGAGGGTAACTCTCCACAGCCCAAGGCAACCTGGAAGCCTTTGCATGGCTGGAACAAGGGTAAACAGGCCAAGAAGTCTGCAGCTGCTACTAAGACAGCATGAAGGGGTAGTCCCCGATCCGGGACCGGATCTGGTAGGGGGCAGACTCTCTCTCTTTGCTCAGGCTTGGGCAAGAGATGTTCACGATCCCTGGGCATTAGACATAGTTGCTCAGGTATATCTTCTAGAATTCAAGGACTCTCCTCCAAGGGGAAGGTTCCACATTTCTTGTCTGTCTTCAGACCAGACAAAGAAAGAGGCGTTCTTATGCTGTGTAGAAGATCTACTCAAGATGGGAGTGATATATCCAGTCCCAATTACAGAACAAGGACTGGGTTTTTACTCAAACCTGTTTGTGGTTCCCAAAAAGGAAGGAACTTTCAGACCAATCCTGGATCTAAAAATTCTAAACAAATTCCTCAGAGTTCCATCCTTCAAGATGGAGACCATTCGGACAATATTACCGATGATCTAGGAAGGTCAATATATGACTACCGTGGATCTAAAGGATGCGTACCTTCATATTCCTATCCACAAAGATCACCATCAGTTCCTAAGGTTCGCTTTTCTGGACAAGCATTACCTGTTCGTGGCCCTTCCTTTCGGGTTGGCCACCGCTCCAAGAATTTTCACAAAGGTGCTAGGGTCCCTTCTAGCGGTACTGAGACCGCGGGGCATTGCAGTAGCACCCTATCTGGACGACATCTTAATACAGGCATCGTCTTTTCCCAGAGCCAAGGCTCATACGGATATTGTTCTGGCCTTTCTAAGGTCTCACGGGTGGAAGGTGAACACCGAAAAAAAGTTCTCTGTCCCCGCTCACAAGGGTTCCCTTCCTGGGAACATTAATAGACTCGGTAGAAATGAAAAATTTTCTGACGGAGGTCAGAAAGTTAAAGCTTCTAAGTATTTGCCGAGTTCTTCATTCCATTCCTCGGCCATCTGTAGCTCAGTGCATGGAGGTAATCGGATTAATGGTAGCAGCAATGGACGCAGTCCCTTTTGCTCGAATTCATCTCAGGCCACTGCAATTGTGCATGCTCAAACAGTGGAATGGAGATTATGCAGATTTGTCTCCTCAAATCCAACTGGACCAGAAAACCAGAGATTCTCTTCTCTGGTGGTTGTCTCAGGATCACCTGTCGCAGGGAATGTGCTTCCGCAGACCGGAGTGGATCATTGTCATGACCGACGCCAGTCTGTTCGGCTGGGGTGCAGTCTGGGGCTCCCTGAAAGCTCAGGGCCTATGGTTTCGGGAAGAGTCTCTTCTCCCGATAAACATTTTGGAACTGAGAGTGATATTCAACACGCTTCAGGCATGGCCTCAGCTAGCGACGGCCAAGTTCATCAGATTTCAGTCGGACGACATCACGACTGTAGCATACATCAATCATCAGGGAGGAACAAAGAGTTCCTTAGTGATGAAGGAAGTAACCAAGATAATCAGATGGGCGGAGGATCCCTCTTGCCATCTATCTGCAATTCACATCCCAGGAGTAGACAACTGGGAAGCGGATTTCCTAAGTCGTCAGACTTTTCACCCGGGGGAGTGGGAACTCCACCCGCAGGTATTTGCTCAGCTGACTCAGCTATGGGGCATTCCAGAGTTGGATCTGATGGCGTCCCGTCAGAACACCAAATTTCCTCTTTACGGATCCAGGTCCAGGGACCCCAAGGCGGCATTGATAGATGCTCTAGTAGCGCCTTGGTCCTTCAATCTGGCCTATGTCTTTCCACCGTTTCCTCTTCTCCCTCGGCTGGTAGCCAGAATCAAACAGGAGAAGGCCTCGGTAATTCTGATAGCGCCTGCGTGGCCACGCAGGACTTGGTATACAGACCTAGTGGACATGTCATCTGTCCCAACATGGTCACTGCCAATGAGGCAGGATCTTGTAATTCAGGGTCCATTCAAGCATCCAAATCTAGTTTCTCTGCAGCTGACTGCTTGGAGATTGAACGCTTAATTCTATCCAAGCGTGGGTTCTCTGAATCAGTCATAGATACTCTGATCCAAGCTAGAAAACCTGTTACCAGGAAAATTTACCATAAGATATGGCGGAAATATCTTTGTTGGTGTGAATCCAAGGGTTACTCGTGGAGAAAGATTAGGATTCCAAGGATATTGTCTTTTCTCCAAGAAGGATTGGAGAAAGGTTTATCAGCTAGTTCCTTAAAGGGGCAGATATCCGCTCTGTCTATCCTTTTACACAAGCGTCTGGCAGAAGTACCAGATGTTCAAGCGTTTACACAGGCGTTAGTCAGAATCAAGCCTGTCTATAAACCTGTGGCTCCTCCATGGAGTCTAAATTTAGTTCTTTCAGTTCTTCAAGGGGTTCCGTTTGAACCTTTACATTCCATAGATATTAAGTTATTATCTTGGAAAGTTTTGTTTTTGGTAGCTATATCTACTGCTCGAAGAGTTTCAGAATTGTCTGCTTTGCAGTGTAATTCACCCTATCTGGTGTTCCATGTAGATAAGATAGTTTTGCATACCAAACCTGGTTTTCTTCCTAAAGTTGTTTCTAATAAGAACATTAACCAGGAAATCATTGTTCCTTCTCTGTGTCCTAATCCAGCTTCTAAGAAGGAACGGCTTTTACACAATCTTGATGTGGTTCATGCTTTGAAATTCTATTTACAAGCAACTAAGGATTTCAGACAAACATCATCTTTGTTTGTTGTCTATTCTGGTAAGAGGAGAGGTCAGAAAGCGACTGCTACCTCTCTTTCCTTCTGGTTGAAAAGCATCATCCGATTGGCTTATGAGACTGTTGGGCAGCAGCCTCCTGAACGAATTACAGCTCATTCTACCAGAGCTATGGCTTCCACTTGGGCTTTCAAGAATGAGGCTTCTGTTGAACAGATTTGTAAGGCAGCGACTTGGTCTTCACTGCATACTTTTGCCAAATTTTACAAATTCAATACTTTTGCTTCTTCGGAGGCTATTTTTGGGAGAAAGGTTTTGCAAGCAGTGGTGGCTTCCGTTTAGGTTACCTGTCTTGTTCCCTCCCTTTATCCGTGTCCTAAAGCTTTGGTATTGGTATCCCACAAGTAAGGATGAATCCGTGGACTGGATACACCTTGCAAGAGAAAACAGAATTTATTAAAATAGAGAAGAATGTATATGTGCGCTATCAGCTATGGGGATTAAGTCCAATAAAGATTATAAAACACTTATGTAGTGTTTTGTGAAATTGTGAAAAAAACATACAAAAACTGTTTGATTATATGTACCTCTATGTGAATGTATATAGTGGTATACTTAATTAAGTAGACACAAAACACAGAATGGGTTATTCTATGAATAAAACATGGTGAAATTTAATCTATCAAAAAGCAATAATTAAAACAGGTTATTTGATAAAGCAACAAAAACACAATTTATAGAGCTAAAATATATGACCGGTCATGTACATATAAGTATACAAACAATGGTATATTAAAATCTGAGATATATTAAAATCTATATGTAGATATCTTGACAATTTTAGAACAGTTAAACTTAGTGCAGAAAAATTACACTTTGTGCAACAAGGGGTCTGATCCGTTAAAACTATAAAATCAATAATATGGCGTTGGGTATTAACAAGCTGTGTTCATAGTAATGAAGGCTGATATCCACCTATATGTTCATCCATTCAAACTTGTACTCCTTAAAACAAAGAGTCCTGTTCTAATTGACGGTTACCAATCATCAGACAGATCTGTTTGTATTGAAAAGTGCTAAGTTTGACAACTAGTGTTATACTAGTGTGTCTCCCAGACTGTTGTCTTTTTCGATAAAAGGGTGACAGATACAACCTAGCTGTAGGGCTACAACACCTCTACAGTGCCTACCTGCTTCACTTTTGAGCTGGAATATCCGTTGAGGTCAGGCACAGGTGTCTGGAGCACTCCTAACAGCTGGCGGTGTCACTGATCATCACAGAAGTAGATCCGGCTTAGAATGAAAAACTGCGCAGAGTACGTTGGAGAGAGGTTAAGTAGTTCCAAACAATCTCTCGTAATCCTTGGCAATCGTGCTATTTTAACACTTTGTAGTTGGCTGTCTGACTCCTTCAACGCGTTTCACCA
This sequence comes from Bombina bombina, assembly GCF_027579735.1. Lineage (NCBI taxonomy): Eukaryota > Metazoa > Chordata > Amphibia > Anura > Bombinatoridae > Bombina > Bombina bombina. The sequence continues at coordinate 1,110,588,351 of NC_069500.1, forward strand.
TGTACCATGGCTTTATCAAGATGGTTCAGACATGTTTTTGGCTTCTTTATATACATATGCTTCGTCTGTGATTGGTCTATTGATTCTCATGACGTATATTTTTTAAGGTGGATTCTTAATAAGGTGGAATGTTATGGTTTGTCAAATGGCTTCTGTGAAGCTTCAATTATCTCTATTTTGTACTGTTGGCACAAAGTTTATGTTCAATTGAGAATATATAAAATAGTGTTAATTATTATACATTAAGAAACTATATGATTGCTGTTAAAATGATGAATGGTGCTTAATGCGTAAACAATACATATAAAATTACATAAAGAAGGTACATAGAGAGTACATATAAAGTACATAGAAAGTGAAGATAATACCTCTTAAATAGGGGCTTATTACAAAAAGTCTAGATGCGAATAAATAGAAAGTCTCAATTTCATGTTTTTTATATATAAAAACTCCAAGGGCAAAAATTATACAACAATGTTGTTAAACCGATATTGTCTATGTGCTAATACATATCATTGAGTCTTTTAAGTTAAAATAAACTATTTGCTAGGATACATATATATATTTCTTTTTATACACAAGGGATTATTTATAAATTTACCATATCTGTATATAATAGGGACTCTATTCTAATACGGTATAGCTATATCAATCTATTTTAGTAAGTTATTGTGATCTTATTAAAAATATCAATCATTAAAAACTTATTTCTTTGTTTTAAAAATAAATCCCAATAAAAAACTTTATATTAAAAATCAGTGTTTATGTGGTTATTTATAAAATTGGTTTTATTTCTAATGTCTAATTATGTACTTAAAACAGAGAAAAATGTGCTGGAAGAGATTCACGTTAATTTTACTCTAAAATGAATGGGTGCAAATCTAATTCTGAGTTTAGTCCTTGAGGATACAAAGTTTGGAGCTCAAAGATCAATTCTGCTTCTTTTCTAAGGAGCAGCTTATCAAAATTTCCTCCTCTCCATGGTTTATTAATTCGACATATGCCCCAATATTGAAGGTCATTTACATTATTATGGTGTACTGTCCTAAAATGTTCATACAACCTAGTATCCCGGTCTCCTTTTTTGATTAGGTTTAGATGTTCTCTGATTCTTGTTCTCAGAACTCTAGAGGTCTCTCTCAAATATTGTTTCCCACAAGTACATTGGATCAAATATATGATCCCCTTATCACTACATCTAATGGTCTCTTTGATTTTATATTTTTTACCCGTGTTTGTGGATTTGTACTCCTTACATTTAGTACTGTGTTGGCAGGCTTTGCAACTATAACAGGGATAATAACCCTGTAGTTTTTTTCCAGTTAAATCTTTATCTTTCGTTCTATTTGTTTTTTGTTTAAAATCACTAGGTGCGAGAATACTCTTAATGTTAGTTGCTTTTCTAAAAACAATACTAGGATGATCTGAAATACTGTTCCCTAAAATCGGATCTGATTTGATCAAATGCCAATGTTTGTTTAGAATTTTTGTTAAATGTTTGTGGTGACAACTATAGTTGGTAATTAGGGGTACTTTTAAGGTATCATTAGTTTTGTTATCTTCCCTTTGTTTTTTAGTGAGTATATTCTTTGTATCCAAATTTCTAATTTTGGTAATATCCTCTTTTAAAGTTTCATGGTTGTAACCTTTTTCTACGAATTGATTTTCTAAGATTTTGACTTGGGTGCCAAAGTCAGATAGTTTCGAACAGTTTCGTCTAATTCTAAGAAATTGACCCTTAGGGGTGTTATCTATCCACCTTTTTAAATGACAGCTGTGTGTGGGAATATAATTGTTGGCATCCGTTGTCTTAAAATGATTTTTCATTGCTAATTCTCCTTGTTCTATGTAGATATCTAAGTCTAAAAATGTTATTTGTTGTCGGTTAATTGTGTATGTGAATTTCAAATTGAGATTATTCTGGTTCATGTTTTCAAAAAAGGTGATAAGGCTGTCTTCGCTCCCCTTCCACACTATTAAAATATCATCAATGTATCTTTTGAATAGCACAAGGTTTGCTCCCAGCTCATGCTCATGGGTAAAATGGTATTCCCATTTACCCATAAATAAATTGGCATAGCTGGGAGCAAACCTTGTGCCCATAGCGGTACCCTGTAGCTGAAGGTATATGTTATCGTTGAATGCAAAAACATTATTTTCAAGTATAAATTTTATACTATTAGGGGGCGGAGTAGCCCAGCAACCAAGATGGCCGCATAGTCTGAGAGCTCTGGGGATGCAGTTACTAAAACAGTCCTATTAAGCATATAAATCCCGAACACAAGTGTTGTGTCTAACGGGCAATAGTGTAAGAAGACGACTGAGCATAATCTGAGGACTGTTTGCACAGTACTAATCTGACAAGTGGAAGCGGAGATGTCTGCTACATACTGAGGCGCCATCTTGGGGGATTGTGTGCCACAGCCCGGTATGGAGACCCAAATGCTGTACACCGATATTAGAAAACTGCTGGTAGACCATGGGAGGCGGCTGTGTGAGAGACTTGATGCCTTCCTGGTCACGATGTAAGAGGCGCGAACGCACTACAATACAAGCACGGAGGAGGATGGTGGAGTGAGAGTGGCTCGGTGTACCACATCGCCTGCTGATCCCCAGACGCGCCCTACTTTGCCGGTATCGACGGGGGTGATCCTCAGAGTGGACACTTATCCATCCTCTGCCGCCGCAGGTGACTTCTGCAGTTGGGAGGAAATAAAATATGATCACTCGCACATGGAGACGGGAACGGTAGAATTCTGCAGCGCTCATACCTTACCAAACACACTTCCCCCTGTCACTACACTTGTGAGCTTCTTGCGGCCTCTAGGCGGGGAACGCTGCTTGAGTCCTCAGATGTACTGGACTCCTTACCTATATTCCCCTAACTATCTCTGCACTGTTTGGCCTCGCTTGGAGGCAGATAGCTTTTCCCGCATGCAGACAGGCTGATCGGATGCTGCAGTCAGGATCTATGGGCCTTTGAACAACTATGGATGCGGGCTTAGACTAACCCACGAAACCCAAACTAGATCAACTTGTGTTATTACATTACCTGTAGTTTGCACATGTCATCATGTTACTAAGAGTTTTGCTTATTTGTTATTGTAGAAATTTAGTTGGGGTTGGGTTGAGTCTGCAACTATTCCACTTTGTATGCTCTGCCCAGTGGCTGAATAATGGTCCTGTTTCAAATATATCCTGGATATTAGTGAACATGAATGACGGCCTTTGGGCCTGAGGCTCTCCCTAAAGGCACTATTAAAGATGTAGGACTGGGGGAACATGTATGTAAATTTCTGAAGGGGACATAAAGTATATAACTTACTAATTTTCCCAGTCTATATTACCTCTTAGAGGGGTGTCATTTGCTCTGTAGACACAGCTATATTTTCAGATCCAGTTGCCATCTTTTATTATTGTGTGATGTTTTTTCCAGGACGGTGCTTTACTTTTGCTTTCACCTTACACAAATAGGCATATGTACATAGCCATATAATGTTAATGCACCATAACTGTCTGTTAGGATTACTGGATAGCTCTATATTTTCTAGGCACTAATCATCTAATGAAGGATCTAACTATCTGTTTGTTACTAGACGGCAATGTCTAATCGTTATACTACACTGCTAATGAGGTGGGTCTTGGTCTTAGACATTAAAATATAAGAGGGGAAATAAAAATGTATTGCAGAACATACGAGTGTAAACTCCCCACAGCTTAATATTAAATGTATGTCAGGTTTTAGTACTAAATCCCACTGTATAGTTGAAAGAGAATTGCCAGTAGGTGTATATTTGTTCTACTATATCACGCTCACATATTTGATAGAGAGTTAGCAGTAGGGGTCATCGGATGCAATCAAATTAATCTGTGCTAATCCATGAGGAGCCGTCTATTGCAGCAGCGTTTAAGCTTTCCCCTCAATCTGCGTGACTGACCCCCTCTGCTATATATGGTATGTCTAGGGCTGGTGGAGATCTAATGATAATTATGTAACTGCTTCAGTGCCTAGCAATGTGTGTTACTTTTTTCCCCCTGATATTTGTTATTGTTTAGAGGCTTAATAATTGCTGTGTTAATGTTATTTACCCATGGAACAGCATGAGGCATTTATATCTTGTTGAGGATGAATGTCATGTATGCTACAAAGCTTTAGTGATATGTTCAGCTACTATGAGATCACTAATTAGCGAACTTCCTCTTAACGCTTTAGCTGACTTATAGACTTGAGAAATATGTGCATCTTAATGTAATGAGTGTGAACTCTTCTGTTATTTATCTAGTTAGTTATTTATATGCTGCCATTTATTTTGAACTCTAACTCATTTTATTAGAGAAGAAGTCTTCCCCTTTGCCCTCCTCTGAGCCCTAGTATAATGCACCGCCGCTTTATTCAGCGTGGTAATGACTCCTCACTCACCAATATGTTTGTGTATTAAATATAGGCCCAAAAGTGGTCTATAGAGTGAAAAACCCCTCAGTTAATTTGTGGTGTATTTGAGGGTCCGAAAGTGGCCTGAGCTATCCTGGAGGGGACAAAAAGAGAGGGTAGCTGAGAGGTTGCTCCCTAACTGGTTTATCTCGCCTAGAGACGGGCATGTTGGTCATTGTATATGTATCAGTTTCACTGAGTAACCTGTATGTTGTATATTTTATTACCCTCAATAAAAAATATTTAAAAAAAAATAAAAATTTATACTATTAAAAATGAACTGTTTCTGTTTCATTTGCGTACTATTTTCACTTTTCTCCTACATTGGTGTGTCCGGTCCACGGCTTCATCCTTACTTGTGGGAATATTCTCTTCCCTAACAGGAAATGGCAAAGAGAGCACAGCAAAAGCTAAACTAAAATCCATTGCTGTTCCCACGCAGGACTGTTGAAACCAGAGAACTTCAGTTGGGGGGAACAGTTTGCAGACTTTTCTGCTCCAGGTATGACTAGTCTCTTTTCTAACAAGACATAGTAATGCTAGAAGACTGTCATTTTCCCTTATGGGATCGGTAAGCCATTTTCTTAGACTCATAACAGAATGAAGGCTTATAAATGGGCTCTATACTGGTTGACACTATTGTGGGCTAAATCGATTGATTTATATAATATTTATATGACTTTTGGAGTGTTTTGTGACTTTGAAACACTTTTGGGAACGTTTTTATTACGCCTGGCTGTTGTTTAGACACCTAATCTAGTCAGGAAGGCCCCTTCACTCTGGTATGCAGAGGGAGGAGGCCTCATTTTCGCGCCTCAGTTGTGCAGTTACTTTTGGAAGCAGTGCATGCAGCTTCATGTGAGAGGTTCCTGTGGCCATAAAAATGATTTCTAGAAGGCTTATTTCTGTGGTGATTAACCCCCAAGGAAGGTAAAAGCTGCAGCAAAGGCTGTGGCAGGGACTGTAGTGGGTTTAAACTGGTAAATTGAACAATTAGTTCCTGTTTGCTCATTTAAGGGGTTGGAGACTTGAAATTTGGTGTGCAATACTTTCAAAGCATTAAGACACTAGGGTGCAAATTTTGTAAAGATCGGATATTTCCTTCATAGTTTTTCAAACATTCAGAAATAAAGTGTGCTCTGTTTATTATTTAAAGAGACAGTAATGGTTTTGTTTAAAAACGGTTTTATTGCATTAATAGCCTGCCAAAGTCTGTCTAACATGTCTATACCTTCAGATAGCATATGTTCTGTGTGTATGGAGGCCAAAGTGGTCCCCCCTTTAAATGTATGTTCAAATTGTGCCATGGTGTCCAAACAAAGTAAGGACAGTACTGTCACATTTAATAAGGTTGCCCAAGATGATTCTTCAAATGAAGGTAGTGGGGATAGCTCATCATCCTCTCCTTCGGTGTCAACACCAGTTATGCCCGCGCAGGCGATACCTAGTACATCTAGCGCGCCAATGCTTGTTACTATGCAGCAATTAACTGCAGTAATGGATAATTCTATAGCAAATCTTTTATCCAAACTGCCAGCATTTCCCAGAAAGCGTGATTGCTCAGTTTTAAATACAGAGGATGAGCAAGTGGGCGCTAACGATAATTTATCTGTTATACCCTCACACCAGTCTGAATTGGCAGTGAGGGAGGGTCTGTCTGAGGGAGAAATTTCTGATTCAGGAAAAGTTTCTCAGCAGGCAGAACCTGATATTGTGGAATTTAAATTTAAGTTAGAACATCTCCGCGCCCTGCTTAAGGAGATGCTAACTACTCTTGATGATTGTGACTCTTTGGTGATTCCAGAGAAATTGTGCAAAATGGACAAATTCTTAGAGGTCCCTGTGCACGCTGATGCCTTTCCGATACCCAAGAGGGTGGCGGACATAGTGACCAAGGAGTGGGAGAAGCCAGGTATACCTTTTATCCCACCTCCTATATTTAAGAAAATGTTCCCCATTGTCGACCCCAGAAGGGACGCATGGCAGACAGTCCCTAAGGTTGATGGGGCAGTTTCTACATTGGCCAAGCGCACAACTATTCCCATTGAGGACAGTTGTGCTTTCAAAGATCCTATGGATAAAAAATTGGAAGGATTGCTTAAAAAGTTATTTGTTCAGCAAGATTTCCTTCTCCAACCAATTTCGTGCATTATTCCTGTCAACACGGCGGCGTCTTTTTGGTTCGAAGAACTAGAAAATTCGCTCCATAAGTAGACTCCATATGAGGAAGTCATGGACAGAATTCACGCACTAAAGTTGGCTAATTCCTTTATTTTAGATGCCGCTTTTCAATTGGCTAAATTAGCGGCGAAAAATTCAGGTTTTGCAATAGTGGTGCGCAGAGCGCTTTGGCTAAAATCTTGGTCGGCGGATGTGTCGTCCAAGACAAAACTGCTTAATATTCCTTTCAAAGGTAAGAGCCTTTTTGGGCCAGAATTGAAGGAGATTATTTCAGACATCACTGGGGGAAAGGGCCATGCCCTCCCACAGGATAGGCCTTTCAAGGCTAAGAACAAATCTAATTTTCGTTCCTTTCGCAATTTCAGGAACGGACCGTCTCCTAACTCTGCAGCCTCTAGACAAGAGGGTAACGCTTCCCAGCCTAAACCAGCATGGAAACCAATGCAAGGCTGGAACAAGGGTAAACAGGCCAAGAAGCCTGCTGCTGCTACCAAGACAGCATGAAGGGGTAGCCCCCGATCCGGGACCGGATCTAGTAGGGGGCAAACTTTCTCTCTTTGCTCAGGCTTGGGAAAGAGATATTCCGGATCCCTGGGTACTAGAAATAGTCTCTCAGGGGTATCTTCTAGAGTTCAAGGAACTTCCTCCAAGGGGAAGGTTCGACGTGTCTTGCTTATCTTCAGACCAGATAAAGAGACAGGCATTCTTACATTGCGTAGGAGACCTATTAAAGATGGGAGTGATACACCCAGTTCCAACAGCAGAACAAGGACTGGGGTTTTACTCAAACCTGTTTGTAGTTCCCAAAAAAGAGGGAACTTTCAGGCCAATTCTGGATTTAAAAATTCTAAACAAATTCCTCATAGTTCCATCATTCAAAATGGAAACCATTCGAACGATTTTACCAACAATCCAGGAGGGTCAATACATGACTACCGTGGACTTGAAGGATGCGTACCTACATATTCCTATCCACAAAGATCATCATCAGTTCCTAAGGTTCGCCTTTCTGGACAAACATTACCAGTTTGTGGCTCTTCCTTTCGGTTTAGCCACTGCTCCCAGAATTTTCACAAAGGTGCTAGGGTCCCTACTAGCGGTTCTAAGACCGAGGGGCATTGCGGTGGCACCTTACTTAGACGACATCCTAATCCAAGCGTCGTCCCTTTCCAGATCAAGGGCTCATACAGACATTGTATTAGCCTTTCTCAGGTCTCACGGGTGGAAGGTGAACGTAGAAAAGAGTTCCCTGTCCCCGTCTACAAGGGTTCCCTTTCTGGGAACAATAATAGATTCTGTAGAAATGAAGATTTTTCTGACAGAGGTCAGAAAATTAAAGCTTCTAAACGCTTGTCAAGTTCTTCAAGCTATTCCTCAGTCTTCCATAGCTCAGTGCATGCAGGACTAATGGTTGCAGCAATGGACTTGGTTCCTTTTGCTCGAATTCATCTAAGACCATTGCAACTGTGCATGCTCAAACAGTGGAATGGGGATTATGCAGACTTGTCTCCCCAGATTCAAGTAGACCAGGTAACCAGAGACTCACTCCGCTGGTGGTTGACTCAGGATCACCTGTCTCAGGGAATGAGTTTCCGCAGACCAGAGTGGGTCATCGCCACGACCGACGCCAGTCTCTTAGGCTGGGGCGCGGTCTGGGACTCCATGAAAGCTCAGGGTCTATGGTCTCGGGAAGAGTCCCTTCTCCCGATAAACATTTTGGAACTGAGAGCGATATTCAATGCGCTCCTGGCCTGGCCTCACCTAGCGAAGGCCAGATTCATAAGATTTCAGTCGGACAACATGACGACTAGCGTACATCAATCATCCGGGGGGGAACAAAGAGTTCCTTGGAGATGACAGAGGTATCCAAGATCATCAAATGAGTCGTCAGACTTTCCATCTGGGGGAGTGGGAACTCCACCCGTAGATCTTTGCCCAGTTAACTCAAATATGGGGCACTCCGGATATGGATCTGATGGCGTCTCGTCAGAACTTCAAGGTTCCTCGATACGGGTCCAGATCCAGGGATCCCAGGGCGACACTAGTGGATGCATTAGTGGCGCCTTGATCGTTCAATCTAGCTTATGTGTTTCCACCGTTCCCTCTCCTTCCCAGGCTGGTAGCCAGGATCAAACAGGAGAAGGCCTCGGTGATCCTAATAGCTCCTGCGTGGCCACGCAGGACTTGGTATGCAGACCTGGTGAATATGTCATCGGCTCCACCATGGAAGCTACCTTTGAGACAGGATCTTCTAGTACAAGGTCCATTCGAACATCCAAATCTAGTCTCTCTGCAACTGACTGCTTGGAAATTGAACGCTTGATTCTATCTAAGCGTGGGTTTTCAGATTCAGTTATAGATACTCTGGTTCAAGCCAGAAAGCCTGTGACTAGGAAAATTTACCATAAGATATGGCACAAATATATCCGTTGGTGCGAATCCAAGGGTTTTTCTTGGAGTAAAATCAAAATTCCTAGGATTCTTTCCTTTCTCCAAGAGGGTTTGGAAAAAGGTCTGTCAGCTAGTTCTCTAAAGGGACAGATATCTGCTCTGTCTGTCTTGTTGCACAAACGTCTGTCAGCCGTGCCAGATGTACAAGCTTTTGTACAGGCGTTAGTCAGAATCAAGCCTGTTTACAGACCTATGACTCCTCCATGGAGTCTAAACTTAGTTCTTTCAGTTCTTTAAGGGGTTCCGTTTGAACCTTTGCATTCCATAGATATTAAGTTACTATCTTGGAAAGTTCTGTTTTTAGTTGCTATTTCTTCTGCTAGAAGAGTTTCTGAATTATCTGCTTTGCAGTGTACTTCTCCCTATCTGGTATTTCATGCAGATAAGATAGTTTTACGTTCCAAACCTGGTTTTCTTCCAAAAGTAGTTTCCAACAGGAATATTAACCAGGAAATAGTTGTTCCTTCTCTATGTCCGAATCCAGTTTCAAAGAAGGAACGTTTGTTACACAACCTAGATGTGGTCCGTGCTTTAAAATTCTATTTAGAAGCAACAAAGGATTTCAGACAAACATTATCTTTGTTTGTCGTTTATTCTGGTAAGAGGAGAGGGCAGAAAGCTACTGCTACCTCTCTTTCTTTTTGGCTGAAAAGCATCATCCGATTGGCTTATGAGACTGCCGGACGGCAGCCTCCTGAACGAATTACAGCTCACTCTACTAGAGCTGTGGCTTCCACATGGGCCTTCAAAAACAAGGCTTCTGTTGATCAGATCTTTAAGGCAGCTACTTGGTCTTCTCTGCATACTTTTGCCAAATTTTACAAATTCGATACTTATGCTTCTTCGGAGGCTGTTTTTGGGAGAAAGGTTTTGCAAGCCGTGGTGCCTTCCGTTTAGGTAACCGGACTTGTTCCCTCCCTTCATCCGTGTCCTAAAGCTTTAGTATTGGTTCCCACAAGTAAGGATGAAGCCGTGGACCGGACACACCAATGTAGGAATTTATGTTTACCTGATAAATTTCTTTCTCCTACGGTGTGTCCGGTCCACGGCCCGCCCTGGCTTTTAGTCAGGTTTAAAAAATTTTGTTTCTGTACACTACAGTCACCACGGCACCCTATAGTTTCTCCTTTTTCTCCTAACCGTCGGTCGAATGACTGGGGGGCGGAGCCAGAGGGGGAGCTATATGGGCAGCTTTTGCTGTGCTCTCTTTGCCATTTCCTGTTAGGGAAAAGAATATTCCCACAAGTAAGGATGAAGCCGTGGACCGGACACACCGTAGGAGAAAGAAATTTATCAGGTAAACATAAATTCTGTTTTTAAGAACCAATCTACAGCCGCAATGCCTTTGTCATGTTGGATACTGGTGTATAGTGAACTAACGTCGCTAGTTGCCAAAATGTAATTATCTTGCCATTTCAAGTTTTCTAGTAAATTTAAAACATCTGTAGTGTCCTTAAGGTATGTTGACAATTGTTGGACATATTTCTGAAGTTGTGTGTCTACATATAAAGATACATTTGAACAAATGGAAGATATGCCCGAAATTATTGGGCGCCCTGGAGGGTTACATAAATCTTTATGAATCTTGGGTAAGAAATAGAACATGGCCATTTTGGGGTATTTTTGATAAATAAAATCGAATTCTTTAGTATTGATTATATTGTTTAATTTGGCCTCTTTTAAAATATTGTGTAGGTTTGCATTGATTTTGTTCATAGGATTTAATTTGTTTTTTATAAGTACCTGTGTCATTCAATAAGCGATTAGCTTCCCCAATGTACTTATCAGTGTCCATAATAACTAATCCCCCACCTTTATCCGCTGGTTTGCTGGTGATAGTTTTATCTTGTTGTAATTGTCTTAGGACCTCTCTTTCTTTTTTAGTCATGTTGTATTTGATTTTTCTTTTATCCTCTATATCTATTTTTGCTATTTCAGATAAAACAGATTTTTCAAAAACTTCAATGTTGCTTCCTTTTCTTTGATAGGGGTAAAACCTAGATTTGGGTTTCAATTGAGTGTGTGCGATTGTATTAGATGCCCCAGAAGTTTGACTAATTTGTCTTTCTATGGGATTTTTTATAAAGTGTCTTTTTAAAGTCAATTGTCTGGTAAATTGCTTTATATGAATATGGGTTTCGAATTTATTCATTTTTACAGTGGGTGCAAAAGTTAAGCCTAGTTTTAGTACTTTGGTTTCATCATCTGAGAGTATTTTTTTTACTGAGATTAAATATGCCAGTCTGGTCTATTTTTGTTTCTTTTTGGATTGTACATTTTTCTTCTGTTAAGTGTGATCAGTCCACGGGTCATCATTACTTCTGGGATATTACTCCTCCCCAACAGGAAGTGCAAGAGGATTCACCCAGCAGAGCTGCATATAGCTCCTCCCCTCTACGTCACTCCCAGTCATTCTCTTGTACCCAACGACTAGATAGGATGTGTGAGAGGACTATGGTGATACAGAGCTCAGGGGTCTTCAAAACTTATTTTGAGGGAGGTAATTTCTCTCAGCAGAGCTGTGAGAATTATAGTTTGACTGAGATAAAAAACGTTTATTCTGTAATTTGTTTCCTGCTTTCAGAATTTGTTACCTAGACGACATTCTGATACAAGCTTCAAGCTTTCAAACTGCCAAGTCTCATACAGAGTTAGTGCTGGCATTTCTAAGGTCACATGGATGGAAGGTGAACGAAAAGAAGAGTTCACTCGTTCCACTCACAAGAGTTCCCTTCCTGGGGACTCTTATAGATTCTGTAGAAATGAAGATTTACCTGACAGAGGACAGGCTAACAAGACTTCAAAGTGCTTGCCGCACCCTTCATTCCATTCAACACCCGTCAGTGGCTCAATGCATGGAGGTAATCGGCTTAATGGTAGCGGCAATGGACATAGTACCCTTTGCACGCTTACACCTCAGACCACTGCAACTGTGCATGCTAAGTCAGTGGAATGGGGATTACTCAGACTTATCCCCTTCTCTGAATCTGGATCAAGAGACCAGAAATTCTCTTCTATGGTGGCTTCTCGGCCACATCTGTCCAGGGGGATGCCATTCAGCAGACCAGACTGGACAATTGTAACAACAGACGCCAGCCTTCTAGGTTGGGGTGCCGTCTGGAATTCTCTGAAGGCTCAGGGACAATGGAGTCAGGAGGAGAGTCTCCTGCCAATAAACATTCTGGAATTGAGAGCAGTTCTCAATGCCCTCCTGGCTTGGCCCCAGTTGACAACTCGGGGGTTCATCAGGTTTCAGTCGGACAACATCACGACTGTAGCTTACATCAACCATCAGGGAGGGACAAGAAGCTCCCTAGCTATGATGGAAGTATCAAAGATAATTCGCTGGGCAGAGTCTCACTCTTGCCACCTGTCAGCAATCCACATCCCGGGAGTGGAGAACTGGGAGGCGGATTTCTTAAGTCGTCAGACTTTTCATCCGGGGGAGTGGGAACTTCATCCGGAGGTCTTTGCCCAAATACTTCGACGTTGGGGCAAACCAGAGATAGATCTCATGGCGTCTCGACAGAACGCCAAGCTTCCTCGTTACGGGTCCAGATCCAGGGATCCAGGAGCAGTCCTGATAGATGCTCTGACAGCACCTTGGGACTTCAGGATGGCTTACGTGTTTCCACCCTTTCCGTTGCTTCCTCGATTGATTGCCAGAATCAAACAAGAGAGAGCATCAGTGATTCTAATAGCACCTGCGTGGCCACGCAGGACTTGGTATGCAGACCTGGTGGACATGTCATCCTGTCCACCTTGGTCTCTACCTCTGAAACAGGACCTTCTGATACAGGGTCCCTTCAAACATCAAAATCTAACTTCTCTGAAGCTGACTGCTTGGAAATTGAACGCTTGATTTTATCAAGACGTGGGTTTTCTGAGTCAGTTATTGATACCTTAATACAGGCTAGGAAACCTGTTACCAGAAAGGTTTACCATAAGATATGGCGTAAATACCTATATTGGTGTGAATCCAAAGGTTACTCTTGGAGTAAGGTTAGGATTCCTAGGATATTGTCTTTTCTACAAGAAGGTTTAGAAAAGGGTTTATCTGCTAGTTCATTAAAGGGACAGATCTCAGCTCTGTCCATTCTGTTACACAAACGTCTGTCAGAAGTTCCTGACGTCCAGGCTTTTTGTCAGGCTTTGGCCAGGATTAAGCCTGTGTTTAAAACTGTTGCTCCACCATGGAGTTTAAACCTTGTTCTTAATGTTTTACAGGGCGTTCCGTTTGAACCCCTTCATTCCATTGATATAAAGTTGTTATCTTGGAAAGTTCTATTTTTAATGGCTATTTCCTCGGCTCGAAGAGTCTCTGAATTGTCAGCCTTACATTGTGATTCTCCTTATTTGATTTTTCATTCGGATAAGGTAGTCCTGCGTACTAAACCTGGGTTCTTACCTAAGGTAGTTACTAACAGGAATATCAATCAAGAGATTGTTGTTCCTTCTTTATGCCCAAATCCTTCTTCAAAGAAGGAACGTCTACTGCACAACCTGGATGTAGTCCGTGCTCTAAAATTTTACTTACAGGCAACTAAGGAATTTCGACAAACGTCTTCTCTGTTTGTCATTTACTCTGGGCAGAGGAGAGGTCAAAAAGCTTCCGCTACCTCTCTTTCTTTTTGGCTTCGTAGCATAATTCGTTTAGCTTATGAGACTGCTGGACTGCAGCCTCCTGAAAGAATTACAGCTCATTCTACTAGAGCTGTGGCTTCCACTTGGGCCTTCAAGAATGAGGCCTCTGTTGAACAGATTTGCAAGGCTGCAACTTGGTCTTCGCTTCATACTTTTTCCAAATTTTACAAATTTGACACTTTTGCTTCATCGGAGGCTATTTTTGGGAGAAAGGTTCTTCAGGCAGTGGTTCCTTCTGTATAAAGAGCCTGCCTATCCCTCCCGTCATCCGTGTACTTTTGCTTTGGTATTGGTATCCCAGAAGTAATGATGACCCGTGGACTGATCACACTTAACAGAAGAAAACATAATTTATGCTTACCTGATAAATTCCTTTCTTTTGTAGTGTGATCAGTCCACGGCCCGCCCTGTTTTTAAGGCAGGTAAATATTTTTTAATTTATACTCCAGTCACCACTTCACCCTTGGCTTTTCCTTTCTCGTTGGTCCTTGGTCGAATGACTGGGAGTGACGTAGAGGGGAGGAGCTATATGCAGCTCTGCTGGGTGAATCCTCTTGCACTTCCTGTTGGGGAGGAGTAATATCCCAGAAGTAATGATGACCCGTGGACTGATCACACTACAGAAGAAAGGAATTTATCAGGTAAGCATAAATTATGTTTTTTCTTCCATTTCCCCTAGTTCCTCTATGTTTCTTTTTGATCTCGTTCTTCTTTGATCTAATGGGGTGCCTGTCCCTAAAAAAATCCCCCAAGGTACTATTGGCTGTTTGGAACAGCCAATAGAATGCAAGCTCAATCTGATTGGCTGATCGGATCAGCCAATCGGATTGAACTTGATTCTGATTGGCTGATTCCATCAGCCAATCAGAATTTTCCTACCTTAATTCCGATTGGCTGATAGAATCCTATCATCCAATCGGAATTCGACGGACGCCATCTTGGATGACGTCATTTAAAGGAACCGTCATTCGGCTAGTAGGCGTCAGTAGAAGAGGATCTTCCGTGTCGGCTGGAAGATGATGGCTCCGGAAGAAAGAAGATTGAAGATGCTGCTTCATAGAAGACTTCATCCCGATGATGGACTTCTTCAGCGCCCGCTTGGATCAAGACTTCAGCCCGATGATGGATTTCTTCAGCCGCCGCTTGGATCCAGACTTCAGCCCGAGGATGGACGTCACTCTTCAGCCCCCCGCTTGGGCTTGGATCAAGACATCGGAGGCTCTTCTGGACAGATCGGGACCCGGTGTGGTGACGACAAGGTAGGGAGATCTTCAGGGGCTTAGTGTTAGGTTTATTTAAGGGGGGTTTGGGTTAGATTAGGGGTATGTGGGTGGTGGGTTGTAATGTTGGGGGGGGGTATTGTATGTTTTTTTTTAGGCAAAAGAGCTGAATTCTTTGGGGCATGCCCCGCAAAGGGCCCTTTTCAGGGCTGCTAAGGTAAAAGAGCTTTTCTATTTTAATTTTAGAATAGGGTAGGGCATTATTTTTATTTGGGGGGCTTTGTTATTTTATTAGGGGGCTTAGAGTAGGTGTAATTACTTTAAAATTGTTGTAATATTTTTCTAATGTTTGTAAATATTTTTTTATTTTTTGTAACTTAGTTCTTTTTTATTTTTTGTACTTTAGTTAGTTTATTTAATTGTATTTATTTGTAGGTATTGTATTTAATTAATTTATTGATAGTGTAGTGTTAGGTTTAATTGTAGATAATTGTAGGTAGTTTATTTAATTTATTTATTGATAGTGTAGTGTTAGGTTTAATTGTAACTTAGGTTAGGATTTATTTTACAGGTAATTTTGTAATTATTTTAACTAGGTAACTATTAAATAGTTATTAACTATTTAATAGCTATTGTACCTGGTTAAAATAAATACAACGTTGCCTGTAAAATAAATATTAATCCTAAAATAGCTACAATATAATTATAATTTATATTGTAGCTATATTAGGGTTTATTTTACAGGTAAGTATTTAGCTTTAAATAGGAATAATTTATTTAATAAGAGTTAATTTATTTCGTTAGAATAAAATTATATTTAACTTAGGGGGGTGTTAGGGTTAGGGTTAGAATTAGCTTTAGGGGTTAAAAAATTTATTAGAGTAGCGGTGAGCTCTGATCGGCAGATTAGGGGTTAATGCTTGAAGTTAGGTGTCGGCGATGTTAGGGAGGGCAGATTAGGGGTTAATACTATTTATTATAGGGTTATTGAGGCGGGAGTGAGGCGGATTAGGGGTTAATAACTTTATTATAATAGCGGCGCAGTCCGGTCGGCAGATTAGGGGTTAATAAGTGTAGGTAGGTAGCGGCGACGTTGGGGGCGGCATATTAGGGGTTAATAAATATAATATAGGGGTCTGCTGTGTTAGGGGTAGCAGATTAGGGGTTCATAGGGATAACGTAGGTGGCAGCGGTGTGCGGTCGGCAGATTAGGGGTTAAAAAAATTTAATAGAGTGGCGGCGATGTGGGGGGACCTCGGTTTAGGGGTACATAGGTAGTTTATGGGTGTTAGTGTACTTTAGAGCACAGTAGTTAAGAGCTTTATAAACCGGCGTTAGCCCAGAAAGCTCTTAACTACTGACTTTTTTCTGCGGCTGGAGTTTTGTCGTTAGATTTCTAACGCTCACTTCAGCCACGACTCTAAATACCGGCGTTAGAAAGATCCCATTGAAAGATAGGATACGCAATTGACGTAAGGGGATCTGCGGTATGGAAAAGTTGCGGCTGCAAAGTGAGCGTTAGACCCTTTCCTGACTGACTCCAAATACCAGAGGGCGGTAAAAACCAGCGTTAGAAGCCTCTAACGCTGGTTTTGACGGCTACCGCCCAACTCTAAATCTAGCCGATAGTTTTTACTAGGTTGGTCTGCATTATAGCTTCTATATCGTGATTCATAAAAGTGTTGTGTGTGATTTCTATCATCATAGTATTCGTTATTTGTTCCAGTGTTCCTTCTAAACCAATAATTGTCTTCTTTTTTGGTGATTTTTACCTATTGTGTCTATCGTCTTGATCATTATTAAAGTGACCTACTCTTCTATCTTGCCTATATCTATTGTGTCCTGGTGGGGTGAAGTAGTGATTCTCTTTACGTGGCCACATATTTTGGGGGTGATTATATGATTTCCGATCTTCATATCTTCGTGGATGTGAATTAATTCTGTTATAGTGGTTACTATTGTTTGATTCCTGAGTGTAATCCCCATTATACCATCCTTTGTGTCTTTGTCTATAATTATGTTCATTAGGTTTCGAAATTACTGGTCTCTCTTCTTCATGTCTTGATCTATTAGTGTTAATATTGTGATTTTTATTCTTATTATCCTGAGATGTTGGTTCTGTATCTGCTGTTTCAGCTGAAACCATATTTTCTATTGTATCTGGGGAACTGATATTCTGGTGATAATCTTGCTGGTCCCTATTTAATTTACGCAATTTGACTGACAATATATTTTTGCTTGTATTGTTCAAATTCTCAATAATGTGTTTTTGTTTACTTATAAATATGTCATTATCTTGGGGGTTTTCTATCTTTTCTTTGATAGTGTCTATCTTTGTCTTGAAATCTGCTAAACTGACTGTTCTAGATTTTTTAAGTATTTCTATCAAACCGAATGAGGCTTTTTCTAAAGTCTCAAACCATTCTAAGCTATGGTTTTCATTTAGTTCAAAAGTGCTTTTCAAGTCTGAGCCCTCTTGGTATTAGTTTATTTGTGGTATATTTCTCTAGAAATACCAATTCAATATTTTGTTTCAATTCTTTAACCATCAAACTTTCTAATTCGGACATCAATTCTCCTAAATCTATATTTTCAATTGTGTCAATTGTATTGATCTCATTGGTCATGTTCGAAAGTAGTTGGTCTCTTATTGTGAAAAGTTCCATAATGGACTTCTTATTAGTCAAAAAATGGAAAATGTGTATTTATATGTAAAGAGTAAGTAAGAAAGAAATGCTGCTACGAAATGTATGGGAAAAAGTTAGCTGTGTTAAGAAAAAAGGTATGAGGTGTGCAAATCTATCCCCTGCACATACACTAATCTGCTCCCATAAAGCAGATATATTGAGAAATCCTATTGAAATAGAGAAGAATGTATATGTGCGCTATCAGCTATGGGGATTAAGTCCAATAAAGATTATAAGACACTTATGTAGTGTTTTGTGAAATTGTGAAAAAAACATACAAAAACTGGTTGATTATATTTACCTCTATGTGAATGTATATAGTGGTATACTTAATTAAGTAGACACAAAACACAGAATGGGTTATTCTATTAATAAAACATGGTGAAATTTAATCTATCAAAAAGCAATAATTAAAACAGGTTATATGATAAAACAACAAAAACACAATTTATAGAGCTAAAATATATGACCGGTCATGTACATATAAGTATACAAACAATGGTATATTAAAATCTGAGATATATTAAAATCTATATGTAGATATCTTGACAATCTTAGAACAGTTAAACTTAGTGCAGAAAAATTACACTTTGTGCAACAGGGGGTCTGATCCGTTAAAACTATAAAATCAATAATATGGCGTTGGGTATTAACAAGCTGTGTTCATAGTAATGAAGGCTGATATCCACCTATATGTTCATCCATTCAAACTTGTACTCCTTAAAACAAAGAGTTCCGTTCTAATTGACGGTTACCAATCATCAGACAGATCCGTTTGTATTGAAAAGTGCTAAGTTCGGCAACTAGTGTTATACTAGTGTGTCTCCCAGACTGTTGTCTTTTTCGATAAAAGGGTGACAAATACAACCTAGCTGTAGGGCTACAACACCTCTACCATGCCTACCTGCTTCACTTTTGAGCTGGAATATCCGTTGAGGTCAGGCACAGGTGTCTGGAGCGGCTCCTAACAGCTGGCGGTGTCACTGATCATCACAGAAGTAGATCCGGCTTAGAATGAAAAACTCTGCGCAGAGTACGTTGGAGAGAGGTTAAGTAGTTCCAAACAATCTCTCGTAATCCTTGGCAATCGTGCTATTTTAACACTTTGTAGTTGACTGTCTGACTCCTTCAACGCGTTTCGCCATGTACCATGGCTTTATCAAGATGGTTCAGACATGTTTTTGGCTTCTTTATATACATATGCTTCGTCTGTGATTGGTCTATTCATTCTCATGACGTATATTTTTTAAGGTGGATTCTTAATAAGGTGGAATGTTATGGTTTGTCAAATGGCTTCTGTGAAGCTTCAAATATCTCTATTTTGTAGTGTTGGCACAAAGTTTATGTTCAATTGAGAATATATAAAATAGTGTTAATTATTATACATTAAGAATGATTGCGGTTAAAATGATGAATGGTGCTTAATGCGTAAACAATACATATAAAATTACATAAAGAAGGTACATAGAGAGTACATAAAAAGTACATAGAAAGTGAAGATAATACCTCTTAAATAGGGGCTTATTACAAAAAGTCTAGTTGCGAATAAATAGAAAGTCTCAATTTCATGTTTTTTATATATAAAAACTCCAAGGACAAAAATTATACAACAATGTTGTTAAACCGATATTGTCTATGTGTTAATACATATCATTGAGTCTTTTAAGTTAAAATAAACTATTTGCTAGGATACATATATATATTTCTTTTTATACACAAGGGATTATTTATAAATTTACCATATCTGTATATAATAGGGACTCTATTCTAATATGGTATAGCTATATCAATCTATTTTAGTAAGATATTGTGATCTTATTAAAAATATCTATCATTAAAAACTTATTTCTTTGTTTTAAAAATAAATCCCAATAAAAAACTTTATATTAAAAATCAGTGTTTATGTGGTTATTTATAAAATTGGTTTTATTTCTAATGTCTAATTATGTGCTGGAAGAGATTCACGTTAATTTTACTCTAAAATGAATGGGTGCAAATCTAATTCTGAGTTTAGTCCTTGAGGATACAAAGTTTGGAGCTCAAAGATCAATTCTGCTTCTTTTCTAAGGAGCAGCTTATCAAAATTTCCTCCTCTCCATGGTTTATTAATTCGACATATGCCCCAATATTTAAGGTCATTTACATTATTATGGTGTACTGTCCTAAAATGTTCATACAACCTAGTATCCTGGTCTCCTTTTTTTATTAGGTTTAGATGTTCTCTGATTCTTGTTCTCAGAACTCTAGAGGTCTCTCCCAAATATTGTTTTCCACAAGTACATTGGATCAAATATATGATCCCCTTATCACTACATCTAATGGTCTCTTTGATTTTATATTTTTTACCCGTGTTTGTGGATTTGTACTCCTTACATTTAGTACTGTGTTGGCAGGCTTTGCAACTATAACAGGGATAATAACCCTGTAGTTTTTTTCCAGTTAAATCTTTATCTTTCGTTCTATTTGTTTTTTGTTTAAAATCACTAGGTGCGAGAATACTCTTAATGTTAGTTGCTTTTCTAAAAACAATACTAGGATAATCTGAAATACTGTTCCCTAAAATCGGATCTGATTTGATCAAATGCCAATGTTTGTTTAGAATTTTTGTTAGATGTTTGTGGTGACAACTATAATTGGTAATTAGGGGTACTTTTAAGGTATCATTAGTTTTGTTATCTTCCCTTTGTTTTTTAGTGAGTATATTCTTTCTATCCAAATTTCTAATTTTGGTAATATCCTCTTTTAAAGTTTCATGGTTGTTTTATCATATAACCTGTTTTAATTATTGCTTTTTGATAGATTAAATCCGCAAGACCTCGCTGAATAAGGAGAGCAATACGCTCTCCGTATTCAGCAATGCACCAGCAGCTCACAAGAGCTGCTGGTGCAACGCCGCCCATGCAGACTCGCGGTCGCCAGCAGGGGGTGTCAATCAACCCGATCGTACTCGATCGGGTTGATTTCCGGCGATGTCTGTCCGCCTGCTCAGAGCAGATGGACAGGTTATGGAGCAGTGGTCTTTAGACCGCTGCTTCATAACTGCTGTTTCTGGCGAGCCTGCAGGCTTGCCAGAAACACGGGGCATCAAGCTCCATTCAGAGCTTGATAGATAGGCCCCAATAACTCAAGTGCTGGCATCCTTTTTTATTACAAAAAATGACATGCACGAACAAATTACAACATCATTTATTGCATTAGAATGTCACTTTAATGACTGCAATTCTCAGCATCTCAGAAAAATAATTTGCTCCCAATGTTAACAAGATTAATTTAATAATGCTTTGGGGAAAAAAAAAAGTACAAATGGTATGTTCTAATATACACAACCATATGCAGACTTATTAAGACTGAAAATATTGATTTCTTTGGTTTTTGTACTAAAAGCAAATTATTGACATTTGTTAGAAATAATATTTCACTAGTTAAGTGTATCCAGTCCACGGATCATCCATTACTTGTGGGATATTCTCCTTCCCAACAGGAAGTTGCAAGAGGATCACCCACAGCAGAGCTGCTATATAGCTCCTCCCCTCACTGCCATATCCAGTCATTCTCTTGCAACTCTCAACTAAGATGGAGGTCGTAAGAGGACTGTGGTGTTTTATACTTAGTTTATTTCTTCAATCAAAAGTTTGTTATTTTTAAATGGTACCGGAGTGTACTGTTTATCTCAGGCAGTATTTAGAAGAAGAATCTGCCTGCGTTTTTCTATGATCTTAGCAGAAGTAACTAAGATCCTTTGCTGTTCTCACGTATTCTGAGGAGTGAGGTAACTTCAGAGGGGGAATAGCGTGCAGGTTTTCCTGTAATAAGGTATGTGCAGTTAAAATATTTTTCTAGGGATGGAATTTGCTAGAAAATGCTGCTGATACCGAAGTAATGTAAGTAAAGCCTTAAATGCAGTGATAGCGACTGGTATCAGGCTTATTAATAGAGATACATACTCTTATAAAGGTGTATTTTAAAACGTTTGCTGGCATGTTTAATCGTTTTTTACATATGTTTGGTGATAAAACTTATTGGGGCCTAGTTTTTTCCACATGGCTGGCTTGAATTTTGCCTAGAAACAGTTCCCTGAGGCTTCCCACTGTTGTAATATGAGTGGGAGGGGCCTATTTTGGCGTTTTTTTGCACAGCAAAAATTACAGACACAGACATCCAGCTTCTTCCTGCATGATCCAGGACTTCTCTGAAGGGCTCAAAAGGCTTCAAAAGTCGTATTGAGGGAGGTAAAAAGCCACAGTAGAGCTGTGGCAGTTGTTGTGACGACTGTTTAAAAAACGTTTTTGTCATTTGTTATTCCGTTTTTGGTATTAAGGGGTTAATCATCCATTTGCAAGTGGGTGCAATGCTCTGCTAACTTATTACATACACTGTAAAAATTTCGTTAGTGTAACTGCATTTTTTCACTGTTATTTCAAAATTTGGGAAAATTTGTGTTTCTTAAAGGCGCAGTAACGTTTTTTTTATATTGCTTGTAAACTTGTTTTAAAGTGTTTTCCAAGCTTGCTAGTCTCATTGCTAGTCTGTTTAAACATGTCTGACACAGAGGAACCTACTTGTTCATTATGTTTGAATGCCATGGTGGAGCCCCATAGGAGAATATGTACTAAATGTATTGATTTCACCTTAAACAGTAAAGATCAGTCTTTATCTATAAAAGAATTATCACCAGAGGGTTCTGTCGAGGGGGAAGTTATGCCGACTAACTCTCCCCACGTGTCAGACCCTTCGCCTCCCGCTCAGGGGACGCACGCTAATATGGCGCCAATTACATCAGGGACACCCATAGCGATTACCTTGCAGGACATGGCTGCAATCATGAATCATACCCTGTCAGAGGTATTATCTAGATTGCCTGAATTAAGAGGCAAGCGCGATAGCTCTGGGGTTAGGAGAGATACAGAGCGCCAAAATGTTGTTTGAGCCATGTATTATACTGCATCACAGTATGCAGAACATGAGGACGGAGAGCTTCAGTCTGTGGGTGACATCTCTGACTCGGGGAAACCTAATTCAGAGATTTCTAATTTTAAATTTAAGCTTGAGAACCTCCGTGTATTGCTTGGGGAGGTATTAGCTGCTCTGAATGACTGTAACTTAGTTGCAATTCCAGAGAAATTGTGTAGGCTGGATAGATACTATGCGGTGCCGGTGTGTAGTGACGTTTTTCCTATACCTAAAAGGCTTACAGAAATTATTAGCAAGAAGTGGGATAGACCCGGTGTGCCCTTTTCCCCACCTCCTATATTTAGAAAAATGTTTCCAATAGACGCCACTACACGGGACTTATGGCAGACGGTCCCTAAGGTGGAGGGAGAAGTTTCTACTTTAGCAAAGCGTACCACTATCCCGGTTGAGGACAGTTGTGCTTTTTCAGATCCAATGGATAAAAAATGAGAGCGTTACCTTAAGAAAATGTTTATTCAACAAGGTTTTATTTTACAGCCCCTTGCATGCATTGCGCCTGTCACTGCTGCGGCGGCATTCTGGTTTGAGGCCCTGGAAGAGGCCATCCAGACAGCTCTATTGATTGAAATTATTGACAAGCTTAGAACGCTTAAGCTAGCTAACTCATTTGTTTCTGATGCCATTGTTCATTTGACTAAACTAACGGCTAAGAATTCCGGATTCGCCATCCAGGCGCGTAGGGCGCTATGGCTTAAATCCTGGTCAGCTGACGTGACTTCAAAGTCTAAATTACTCAACATTCCTTTCAAGGGGCAGACCTTATTTGGGCCTGGCTTGAAGGAAATTATTGCTGACATTACTGGAGGCAAAGGTCATACCCTTCCTCAGGACAGGGCCAAATCAAAGGCCAAACAGTCTAATTTTTGTGCCTTTCGAAATTTCAAGGAAGGAGCAGCATCAACTTCCTCCGCTTCAAAACAAGAGGGAACTGTTGCTCATTCCAGACAGGCCTGGAAACCTAACCAGTCCTGGAACAAGGGCAAGCAGGCCAGAAAGCCTGCTGCTGCCCCCAAGACAGCATGAAGGAATGGCCCCCTATCCGGAAACGGATCTAGTGGGGGGCAGACTTTCTCTCTTCGCCCAGGCGTGGGCAAGAGATGTTCAGGATCCCTGGGCGTTGGAGATCATATCTCAGGGATATCTTCTGGACTTCAAAGCTTCTCCTCCACAAGGGAGATTTCATCTTTCAAGGTTATCAGCAAACCAGATAAAGAAAGAGGCATTCCTAAGCTGTGTGCAAGACCTCCTAGTAATGGGAGTGCTCCATCCAGTTCCGCGGACAGAACAAGGACAGGGATTTTATTCAAATCTGTTTGTGGTTCCCAAGAAAGAGGGAACCTTCAGACCAATCTTGGATCTAAAGATCTTAAACAAATTCCTCAGAGTTCAAAATGGAAACTATTCGGACCATCCTACCCATGATCCAAGAGGGGCAGTACATGACCACAGTGGACTTAAAGGATGCCTACCTTCACATACCGATTCACAAAGATCATTATCGGTTCCTAAGGTTTGCCTTTCTAGACAGGCATTACCAATTTGTAGCTCTTCCCTTCGGGTTGGCCACTGCCTTGAGAGATTTTTTACAAAGGTTCTGGGCTCACTTCTGGCGGTTCTAAGACCGCGAGGCATAGCGGTGGCTCCGTATCTAGACGACATCCTGATACAAGCTTTCAAATTGCCAAGTCTCATACAGAGATAGTTCTGGCATTTCTGAGGTTGCATGGGTGGAAAGTGAATGTGGAAAAGAGTTCTCTATCACCACTCACAAGAGTCTCCTTCCTAGGGACTCTTATAGATTCTGTAGAGATGAAAATTTACCTGACGGAGTCCAGGTTATCAAAACTTCTAAATGCTTGCCGTGTCCTTCATTCCATTCCACGCCCGTCAGTGGCTCAGTGCATGGAAGTAATCGGCTTAATGGTAGCGGCAATGGACATAGTGCCATTTGCGCGCCTGCATCTCAGACCGCTGCAATTGTGCATGCTAAGTCAGTGGAATGGGGATTACTCAGATTTGTCCCCTCTACTAAATCTGGATCAAGGGACCAGAGATTCTCTTCTCTGGTGGCTTTCTCGGGTCCATCTGTCCAAGGGTATGACCTTTCGCAGGCCAGATTGGACGATTGTAAAAACAGATGCCAGCCTTCTAGGTTGGGGCGCAGTCTGGAACTACCTGAAGGCTCAGGTATCGTGGACTCAGGAGGAGAAACTCCTCCCAATAAATATTCTGGAGTTAAGAGCAATATTCAATGCTCATCTAGCTTGGCCTCAGTTAGCAACACTGAGGTTCATCAGATTTCAGTCGGACAACATCACGACTGTGGCTTACATCAACCATCAAGGGGGAACCAGGAGTTCCCTAGCGATGTTAGAAGTCTCAAAGATAATTCGCTGGGCAGAGTCTCACTCTTGCCACCTGTCAGCGATCCACATCCCAGGCGTAGAGAACTGGGAGGCGGATTTTCTAAGTCGTCAGACTTTTCATCCGGGGGAGTGGGAACTCCATTCGGAGGTGTTTGCTCAACTGGTCCATCGTTGGGGCAAACCAGAACTGGATCTCATGGCGTCTCGCCAGAACGCCAAGCTTCCTTGTTACGGATCCAGGTCCAGGGACCCGGGAGCAACGCTGATAGATGCTCTAGCAGCTCCTTGGTTCTTCAACCTGGCCTATGTGTTTCCACCGTTTCCTCTGCTCCCTCGACTGATTGCCAAAATCAAACAGGATAGAGCATCGGTGATTCTGATAGCGCCTGCGTGGCCACGCAAGACCTGGTATGCAGACCTCGTGGACATGCCATCTCTTCCCCCATGGACTCTGCCTCTGAGGCAGGACCTTCTAATACAAGGTCCTTTCAATCATACAAATCTAATTTCTCTGAGACTGACTGCATGGAGATTGAACGCTTGATTCTATCAAGGGGTGGCTTCTCCGAGTCAGTCATTGATACCTTAATACAGGCTCGGAAGCCTGTCACCAAGAAAATCTACCATAAGATATGGCATAAATATCTTTATTGGTGTGAATCCAAGAGTTACTCATGGAGTAAGGTTAGGATTCCTAGGATATTGTCCTTTCTCCAAGAGGGTTTGGAAAAAGGCTTATCAGCTAGTTCTTTAAAAGGACAGATCTCTGCTCTGTCTATTCTTTTGCACAAGCGTCTGGCAGAAGATCCAGACGTCCAGGCATTTTGTGAGGCTTTGGTTAGGATTAAGCCTGTGTTTAAAACTGTTGCTCCCCCATGGAGCTTAAACTTGGTTCTTAAAGTTCTTCAGGGAGTTCCGTTTGAACCCCTTCATTCAAATGATATTAAACTTTTATCTTGGAAAGTTCTGTTTTTGATGGCTATTTCCTCGGCTCAAAGAGTCTCTGAGTTATCTGCCTTACATTGTGATTCTCAGGTAGTTCTGCGTACTAAACCTGGGTTTTTACCTAAGGTGGTTTCTAACAGGAATATCAATCAAGAGATTGTTGTTCCATCATTGTGTCCTAATCCTTCTTCAAAGAAGGAAAGTCTTTTGCATTATCTGGACGTAGTCCGTGCCTTGAAGTTTTACTTACAGGCTACTAAAGATTTTCGTCAAACATCTGCCCTGTTTGTCGTTTACTCTGGACAGAGGAGAGGTCAAAAAGCTTCGACAACCTCTCTCTCCTTTTGGCTTCGGAGCATAATACGCTTAGCCTATGAGACTGCTGGACAGCAGCCCCCTGAAAGGATTACAGCTCATTCTACTAGAGCTGTGGCTTCCACCTGGGCCTTTAAAAATGAGGCCTCTGTTGAAGAGATTTGCAAGGCTGCGACTTGGTCTTCGCTTCACACCTTTTTCAAAATTTTACAAATTTGACACTTTTGCTTCTTCGGAGGCTGTTTTTGGGAGAAAGGTTCTACAGGCAGTGGTTCCTTCCGTTTAAGTTCCTGCCTTGTCCCTCCCATCATCCGTGTACTTTAGCTTTGGTATTGGTATCCCACAAGTAATGGATGATCCGTGGACTGGATACACTTAACAAGAGAAACATAATTTATGCTTACCTGATAAATTTATTTCTCTTGTAGTGTATCCAGTCCACGGCCCGCCCTGTCCTTTTAAGGCAGGTTTAAATTTTAATTAAACTACAGTCACCACTGCACTCTATGGTTTCTCCTTTCTCATCTTGTTTCGGTCGAATGACTGGATATGGCAGTGAGGGGAGGAGCTATATAGCAGCTCTGCTGTGGGTGATCCTCTTGCAGCTTCCTGTTGGAAAGGAGTATATCCCACAAGTAATGGATGATCCGTGGACTGGATACACTACAAGAGAAATAAATTTATCAGGTAAGCATAAATTATGTTTTATTTCCATTACATGCTATATTGTGTTTTTATTACTCTGCTGTCTGCCATACCATTTAAACAATACCTGCTTTATTGCTGGATATACTGCATTCCAATATTACCTAGAATATTTTTTATATGTGACATATATAAGTTCTTGACTAATATACTTATTTTTTACTGAACTGAGGACATTCAATAAGCTTCTTATCACTGTGGTACATCAAAAATTGTCCTATTAAAAACTACTTTTTTTTAAAGTAAGAATGTGTTTTTCAAGATTGAAGGAGAGGTTCATTTTTTAAATTAAAAATATAAATATATTTTTCACAATGTAACAGTTCATTATATGAAATTTACCTCATGGAACAGCTTGAAAATAATATCCCATACTGTAAATAACTGTGTTGCTAAGAAACAAAAATGGCTTAGGTCACAATAATTAGTAACAAATCAAACAGAACTTGATTTTTGAACTCATATAGCTAAAATTGTTTCTACTTATGTCAGTTAAAAGCACATGCTGATTACGGAACAAAATGAAACTATCCTAAAATCTATATGAATCATCAATAACAATATGAAAAAATACATTATATAAATTATAGTGCCACAAAGGAATATGTACATAGACCAACATCTCACAGTGATGTAGGTTTCCTTTTGTAACTGCTATAATACAAAATGCGAAGAAATGTTTTACATTTTATTTTCAAGTTGGCTATTAGTTTTACTGATTATGTGTTGCAAAAAATGTTTTTTACAACAATGGTCATATTGTCAAAACAAACCTTTAAATAATTTATGTATGCAAGCCCACTACAGCAACCATCATAGAACCTTATCAATTGGTAAATGATAGAAAGAATTAAAGGGACAGTCTAGTCAAAATTGAACTTTCAGGATTCAGATAGGGCATGCAATTTATTTATTTTTTTAAACAAATTTTTTTTATTGAGACAATCATCGTGATAACATAATAATGCCTTTGGAACAAAAGTACATAGATCAGCAATAATCTTATGCAATAAACATGCAAAAAAACAACTTGTTAAGAATGAAGGTTGGAGATAGGCCAAGTGTATGACATTAGTAAGTCTCTTTTTTATAAGGGGTTAATAGAAAGAGGATGGCAAGTAGCTGTGACTGCAGGAAATGGTGAGATAATACTTGTATTTCCAAGTTAAGAGAGTAGAGTAGTACGGAGATGAGATGGAGTGGATGTGTGGGGAGAAAGGGGAGGGTAAGGGGGAAGAGGGAAGGGAGGTGGGGAGAGAGGAAGAGAAAATAAAATAAAAGGGGGGGGGGAACCCCCGAGAGACAAGAAAAGAAGGGGGGGCAGCGCTTCACTGTGGGGATTTGGGGCTTGAATCCCATTTAGGGAATTTCGTGATCCAAGGGGACCATATTGCATAGAAGGAGTCAACTTTATCTAGAACCTTATACGAATACTGTTCCATTTGTCCGACAAAGTGGACCGTGGAGAGCACTTGTGAGAGGGAAGGAGACCTTTCCTCTTTCCAAGCCCTGGCAAGCGTGAGTTTCGTGGCCATGAGGATATAAATTGTAAGGGCTTCCCCCGAGGGGGTGAGGTTAGGCATTGGCATATGAAGGAGAGCAACCTCTGGGGTGTATGGAGGGGTGAAGCCAAGTGATTGGAGGAGTATGTATATTTCCCTCCATAACGGTTGAATGACTGGACAGGTCCACCATATGTGTAGTGTTGACCCATTCATTTTGCAGTTTCTCCAGCAACTAGGGGAATGTGACTGGTAAATCCTATGCAATGTAATAGGAACCAGGTGCCAGCGAACTAAAACTTTGTAATGAAGCTCCCAGAGTGTGGCGCAATGAAGGAGTTTCTTGGTAGTCATGATTCTGACATGCCAGACGTCTAATGTTGCAGTGAACCCAATTTCTCTTTCCCAAGCTTGATGTTGTGGTATTTTATGAGGGGATAGGGAGTTAGTGAGGAGGTTGTAGTGGAAAGAAAGAGGATGTTTAAGGTTATGGGCCTCCTGCCAAGCCCTCTCCCACACTGTCTTGGATCATAATGATCTTTTCGGGTAGCCCCAGGTACGTAGGCGCATGCTCAATCGGTATCCTTCAAAACTAAGTCTAGGGGGGAGGTGGAGTTTAATGCAAATTGCGGGGTGGGAGAGCCAGGTGTCATTTTCGTAAAAGTCTGTCACAAGTAGTGTTCGTAGTTGTGGCCATAAGTCATAGTGAGAGTCCGGTAGACAGAACAGTGCGGCAGAAATTGTGAGTAGGGGGGAGGGGTAAGGGGCGATAGCCGGGTTGTGTTTTATCTGATCCCAGAATTGTAGCGCCTGTTTGAAGATGGGGTGTAAGGAGTCTATGCCATGTCTGTGGTGGAGAGGTATCCAGAGTAGATCAGAAAGATCTAGTCCGGGGGGAAGCAAGGAAGACTCAAGAGTAAACCAGCTGAGCTGTCTGCCAGGGACATTCCAGAGGAGGATGTGTGACAATCTGGCTGCATTATAGTAGGAGATGATGTTTGGCAAAGCAAGGCCTCCATGCGAGATCGGTTTTTCCAGAGTACGTCTGGATGTTCTGGGTCTACGATCCCTCCACACATATGCAGTGATCAGACTTTGATATCTATTGAGGAGCGCTCTGGGGATATTATATGGGATGGATCTGAAGAGGTATGTGATCTTGGGGAGAAAGGAAATCTTGATCGCAGCGATGCGTCCGGTCCAAGAGATCTCCCTGAACTCCCAGGTCTCAAGGAGCTTTCTGAACTCAGAGAGTCTATCTAAATAGTTTTGAGTTATAACCTCAGAAGGGTCTGGGCCAAGATGAATTCCCAAGATCTTAAGAGAGGTGGTTTTCCATTGGAAATGATACACAGTCTGTAAAGGGGTGAGGACGTCAGGGGAGAAGTTTATGGGCAGGGCCTCAGTTTTGGCAACATTGAGCTTATAAAAGCTCAGGTGACCAAACTGTTGTAGGGCGGTGAACACTGCGGAGAGGGAGTCCTTAGGAGCTGTCAAAAATAGGGTAACGTCATCTGCATAGAGGGAGATTTTATGGGTGTAAGTACCTATGGAGAGACCTCTAACTTTAGGGTTAAGTCTGATGGATTGGGCTAGGGGCTCTATGGCTAAAGCGAACAGAAGGGGGGATAAAGGGCAGCCTTGCCTAGTGCCATTCGAAATTGTAAACTTGGAAGATTGAAACCCAACTCCGCGCACTATGGCCGAGGGCTCGTTGTAGAGGGCTTTAACCGCCGAGATAAAAGTGGAGGGGAATTGGAAGGTTCTCAGGGTTTCCCATAAGTATTCCCACCTGACCCTGTCAAATGCTTTTTCGGCATCTAGTGACAGGGCCAGGAAGGGAGCGGGGCCTCTAGCTGCTGTATACAGTACGTCAAGGATTCATCGGGTTGCATCTGAGCCCTCCCTTTCTGGGATAAATACCACTTGATCTTTGGCTATGAGGGGGGAGATTATTTTCGCGGCTCTAACTGCTAAGAGTTTGGCGTATATTTTGGTGTCAGTATTTATCAATGAAATGGGACGGTAGCTACTGCAAAGGTCAGGGGGTTTACCGGGTTTCAAAATTGTGATTATAACCGCTTCCAGGAATTCTGCTTTAAAAGCGGCGCCAGAGAATATCTCCTGGAAGAATCTGCAAAGAATTGGGACTATGAGGGGAAGGAAAGTTTTGTAAAATCTAGCTGAATAGCCATCAGGGCCCGGTGCCTTGCCTAATTTCAAGTTATGAATGATTTTCGTGATTTCCTAGATAGTTATTGGGGCAGTGAGGGAGGATATGGCCTCACTAGAGTGTGAGGGGAGAGAGAGAGAGTTAAGGAACATGCAGATGTCCTTCGGAGTGCCAGCTGGAATCTCTAGATTAGATTCTATATTGTATAGGGCTGAATAGTAGTGTTTAAATGAGTTTCCGATGTCCACAGGGGCTGAGACATTGACCCCCAGGGGACTGTATGGACATAATTCTGGCTTGAGCTGTTCTATTTCTAAGTTTGGAGGCTAGAAGGGTGGAAGCTTTATTGCCCTGATGGTAGTAGATTTTTTTAAACTTTTCCAACAAATTATGCGTCTTTTTAAGTTCTAAAGTTTGGATTTGTTTCGAAATCTTGGCTATTTCGTCATTTATGACAGGGGAATAGGCATGAGAGAGGTCAGCTTTTAGCTTGCGAAGTTGGACTGTCAGGGTAGGTAAAGTGGCCTTACATTTTAAGCGGGCCTCAGTCTCAATCTGTATAAGGTGACCTCTTATTACTGCTTTCAAGGTGGCCCAGAGGGTCTGTGAGGTGGTCTGGCTGTCATCGTTAAGGGCTAAAAAGTCTGTGATGTGGTTCTGAAGGGCAGTCTTGAAAAGAGGATCTGTAAGAGTCCAGTCTTGTATTCTCCATATCTTGGGGGGAGGGCTTGTCAGTGGACCCAGGCGTAAGTGTAAGGAATCATGATCAGACCAAGAAACTGAAGTGATGCATATGGAATGAATATTCTCAATGTAGTGTGCAGTAGTAAAGAAGTAGTCGATGCGCGTGTGTGATTTGTGTGGGGAGGAATAGAACGTGTATTCCCTGTCTTGTGGGTGGAGGGTGCGCCATGTGTCATATAAGCAGTGTTGAGCCATTAGAAGTTGAAAGGCGGAGGAGAGGGAGTGGGTTGCTCTATCATTGCTGGAGAGGGGGGTCCCGCTCTATCTAGTTTCACGTCCCAAATTAAGTTACAATCACCTCCTAGGATAAAATCTGCTTGCCTAATTGCTGCCACTGCTTTGAGAAGTGTTCTAAAGAATTTGATTTGTTTGATGTTTGGGGCATAAACATTGAGGAGGGTGACTAAGTGAGTAATTTACAGATGGAAATGATAAATCTCGCTTGAGGGTCGCATTCAACGTAAATCGGGTCATATGTGACATTTTTACCTACGTATATGGCTACACCTCTGGATTTAGAATTGAATGTGGCTTCTAAGAGTATGGGGTATTGCTTGGAAGTGCGGATGACCTCCGGTGTATGAGTCCAATGAATCTCCTGAATGAAGGCTATGTCTATGTGTTTTTTACGAAGGAAAGTAAAGAGAAGGCTGCGCTTGGTTGGGGAGTTTAGTCCTTGTACGTTCAGGGTGAGGAAGTTGAGTCCCTCCATAATAGTGTAAGAGAGGAGGAGAAGGAAAAAAAAAAAAAAAAAGGG
This sequence comes from Bombina bombina, assembly GCF_027579735.1. NCBI lineage: Eukaryota > Metazoa > Chordata > Amphibia > Anura > Bombinatoridae > Bombina > Bombina bombina. Next base: position 1,110,620,444 of record NC_069500.1, read on the forward strand.
GGGTAAAGAGGGTAAATAAGGGAGAGGGAAAAGGGTAGGGTAACCTCTGAATCAAGGTCCGTTATCAATGACTTGGAAATATTGATGAAGAGATTAATGTGTCAGATATTCAGGCTACTTACCAGAAATAGTTAAGTGTTGTTTCGTTGTGGGGAAGGGGGGGAGACATCGGTCTAGAGACGCTTTGGTTAAAAATAGATAGGGTAGGGAAGTTAATTTGTCAAATAGAGTAATGATTTGTAAGATAATGATTTGTAAAATAATATAGGGAAATATGAGGGGAATGGGTGTAGGGTGTGGGGGCAGAGCCAAAGGTGTGCCACCCACAGAGTGGGTGTAGGAGTAGGCTGAAAGGCAGAGAACAAGTGGGTATGGGTTTCAGGAGGGAGTAAGCGGTGGGAGTAGGCAAGTTAGAATTAAAGGAATGATGTGATGGAGGGTTTAAAGGAGCAAGGAGGTGACATGCACCGCACCCCCCCAGTCATGATTAATAGGTTAGTTGAATAGGAGCAGAAAGCTATGAGACTGTGTGAGACTATAAGTGAAAGTGGTAGAGGAGGAGTCTAAGGTTAAATATCTGGAAGAGAAAAAATGATTGGTAATCAGACATCTTGAGGGAAAGGTATCAAAGAAGGTCTATGGTGAGAGAGGAGGTATGAAATAGAGCTAAGTGTGATACAGTGAGGCTTATTTCAACATATCATAAACATTTACTTACAGAATTAGAAAACTAAAAAAGGAAAAAAGGAAGAGACCTTCCATTTTAGATTAATTGAGTATAAACCTACAAACAAAAACAAATTCTGTGATATTAACAGCTGAGAGTATGTATCGACCAATAAATATCTATCCTGATATTCTTCTTCTGTGTCAAATGTAGCAGGCTGCAATTCTCAAATATTATATACAGGTAATGTAATATATAAAGAAACATCTCTGAAATTTAGAACTATGCATGAAAACAAAACCAAACAAACACATCTGGGACCAGAAAACCATGGTGCCGAGAGCTAGGAATAGAGTAAGACAAGTACCCGTATGTGAGCTCCCAGCTTACCTGATTGAGGGTCGTCTGGTGAAGGAGTCATGTTAGAGGAGAGGGAGGATTGCGGAGTGATAATAGAGTAAGATATGTACCCGTTAGTACACTCCGATCCTCCCTGTGTCTCCGTAAGGGTGTCCCATCAGATTGCAAGATAAGAGGATGTCTGAAAGGCAGGGTCTAACAGGCTGTGATGTAGGAAGAAAGTATCCAGCATCCTGTTAGGGCCGTTCTGTTTCCTTACGTAGAGAGGTTGAGTTCTGTGGGAGCCATGCTGGGACTGAGGCATCAAGGTCGCTGGAATTTTCTTGGTTCTTGTAGGGGGGGTCTGGGGCTCTCGAGAGTTCAAGGGTATTTAGTAGCCTCATGCCCTGATCTACAGATGTAATCGTGTATGAGCGGTCTTGGTGTTGGACGAAGAGCTTAACAGGGAACCCCCATCTGTACTTAATTTTATGTTGTCTCAGTGCTAAAGTAAATTGGTGAAAAGTTCTCCTTTTAGCAAGTGTGTGAACAGATAGGTCCGGGAAAATTTGCAATTTTTGGTAGTGCTCTTTTAGAGGCTTGTTGGAGAAGGAGGCTCTCATAACTCTCTCTTTGGTTGTATAATAATGCAGGCGCAGGATGACATCTCTAGGGGTGTCTGCAGTAGAGTTGCGAGGGCGGGTGGCCCTATGTGCTCTATCAATTAGAAGGTCTTGGTCAGTCGATGTATTTAAGAGAACTTTAAAGAATGTGATCAGGTAGTTCTGGAGTTCAGATGAGGGGATGTCTTCAGGGATGCCTCTAATCCTAAAATTATTTCGGCGAGACCTGTCTTCTATGTCTGCCAATTTGGTCTCCAAATCAGAAATTTGCTCTGACAGGCTTTGTGAGTAAGCAAGAAGGTTAGAGTGGTCCGATGCTAAGTCCTCGTGTTTTCTCTCAAGAATCTCTGTCCTCTCTCCTAATGAGGAGATATCTTGCTTTAATTCGGTCACCGATTTGGTGTAGCTCTTGTCTGAGAGATGAGTATTGAGTATCCATTTTGTCAGTTAGGATTTTAATGGTTTCTAGAAATGTAGACTGTGAGAGAGCAGTTTTATCTTTGCGAGAGAGATCTGATTTGGAGTGTTCAGAGGTCAGGGCAGTTGAGTCTCTGGAATCTTCCTCTGAGAGGTCTGGGTCTGACATATGTTTGCTATGAAAGTGGTCAGTAAGAGTTCTCTTAGGGTTGTCTTGGTGTTTAGGTTTTCTTTTAACTGAGTGCGCCATAGTAAGAGAGGTCTACCACCTGGATACAATATGGATGCGTATCTGCTATATATGATTGCTGGGGGGGTGACAGGCTATCACCTCTAGAGCATAAAGCCTTAGCCTTCCATTATATCTCTGATCCTTTTAGGAGAAAAGAGTGCCGGTGTCAGATATCAGTAGAGAGGGCAAGTATCTGCTAGAAAAATCGGCACAGTATTAAAAGGAGACCCCTCTCCAGGGAAAATACCACCTCTGGGTGTGACCGGTAAAGGGGAAGTGGGTATGACCCGCAGGGCAAGTTGCCTGCTGGAAAGGGAGGAGAGGGGGTATCTTTTGCCTAATAAAGGAAGGAAAATGTCCTTGTTACCAAATCAACATGCAGCAGATGTTTCTTAAGCAAAATGTAGAATAGGGTTGCAGATAGGAGGCCTCTATGGGGCACCTAAGGGGTGATTTTAAAGGTCCTCAGTAAAGGTTCTGCAGAATAATTGTGGTCTCAGAGCAGAGCCTGCAGTAATAAGTGATAATGATGATAAAAATATGGAATGCTTCACGAATTTGCGTGTCATCCTTGCGCAGGGGCCATGCTAATCTTCTCTGTATCGTTCCAATTTTAGTATATGTGCTGCCGAAGCAAGCACAGGGCATGCCATTTTAAACAACTTGCTTTGTTCCCTTGGTGGCATTTTTGGAAAGCTTAAAGGGACACTGAACCCAAATTTTTTCTTTTGTGATTCGGATAGAGCATGCAATTTTAAGCAACTTTCCAATTTACTCCTAATATCAAATTTTCTTCCTTCTCTTGGTATCTTTATTTGAAATGCAAGAATGTAAGTTTAGATGTGAGTATAGTGTTATTCTAATATTGTATGTTAAATAAGTTATGCAGTGACAGGAGAAATTTGTAGCTTTCTCCTACATTGGTGTATCCGTCCACGGCTTCATCCTTACTTGTGGGATATTCTCAATCCCTACAGGAAGTGGCAAAGAGAGCACACAGCAAAGCTGTCCATATAGCTCCCCTCAGGCTCCGCCCCCCCAGTCATTCTCTTTGCCGCTCTAACTAGTAGCATCTCCCCGGGGGGTGGTAAAGAGTATGTGGTGTTAGTTGTAGTTTTTTATTTCTTCTATCAAGAGTTTGTTATTTTAAAATAGTGCCGGCTTGTACTATTTACTCTGCAGCAGAAAGTGAAGAAGATTTCTGCTAAGAGGACTATGATTTTAGCACCAGTAACTAAAATCCATTGCTGTTCCCACGCAGGACTGTTGAAACCAGATAACATCAGTTGGGGGGAACAGTTTGCAGGCTTAACTGCTTCAGGTATGATCAGTCATTTTTCTAACAAGACCCAGTAATGCTAGAAGACTGTCAGAAATTCCCTCTGGGATAGGTAAGCCATTGTTATTAGATTCAGCAATAAAAGGATGGCTTATTTTAAGGGCTTATGCTGGTTGACACTATTGTGGGCTAATCGATTGCTTTTTAGCAAGTTTTCAACTTAAATAGGTGTTTTTTTATCAACTTAAAACACTTTTGGGGATTAATTTGCGCCTGGCACTTAGTTGGACACCTAATCTAGTCAGAAAGGCCCCTCCACTCTGATATGCAGAGGAAGAAAGTCTCATTTTTGTGCCTCAATTGTGCACTTGTTTTGACTAGCCAGTTCATGCAGCTTCACGTGGGGAGTCCGGAGGCATCAGGAAGGGCTCCAGGGAGGCTTATATTCTTACCAAAATAACCCTAAGGAAGGTAAAAGCCACAGGGCAAGCTGTGGCAGAGTACTGTAGTGTGTTAACCGGTTAACTGCTGTTATTAGCTCCGGTTTGGGCATTAAGGGGTTAATTGGTCTGAACATTTGTGTGCAACCTTTTAAAAGCATTATGACACTGTGGTGAAAATTTCATAAAAATCAGATGTGTTTTTGATGGTTTTTTGATGTTTCAGTAATAAAGTGTGCACTTTCATTATTTAAAGAGACAGTAACGTTTTTGTCAAAAATAAATTTTATTGCATTGAAGTTACTTTTAAGTCTGTTAAACATGTCTGATCCTTCAGATAGCCTATGTTCTCTATGTTCAAAGGCCAAGGTGGTTCCACCATTAAATTTATGTGTGAAATGTGCTATAGCGTCCAAACAGCTTAAGGACCGTACAATTACACTTAAAGATATAGCCCAAGATGATTCTTTAGCTGAAGGTTGTGAAGATAGCTCGCTATCCTCCCCTTCTGTGTCAACACCAGCTATGCCCGCGCAAGCGATGCCCAGTACATCTAACGCACCAATTGTGATTACTATGCAACAGTTAGCGGCAGTAATGGATAATTCTCTCTCAGCATTTTTATCCAAACTGCCAGCTTTTCCTAGGAAGCGTGATTGCTCAGTTTCAAACACAGAAAATGAGCAAGCTGACGCAGAGGATAATTTATCTGTAGTGCCCTCACATCAATCTGACTTGGCGGTGAGGGAGGGCCTGTCTGAGGGAGAAATTTCTGACACAGGGAAAGTTTCTCAGCAGGCAGAGCCTGATGCCATAGCATTTAAATTTAAGCTAGAACACCTCCGCGCCCTACTTAAGGAGGTCCTAGCTACACTTGATGATTGTGATCCTTTGGTGATCCCTGAAAAATTGTGTAAAATGGACAAATTCTTAGAGGTCCCAGTACACACTGATGCTTTTCCGATACCTAAGAGGGTGGCAGATATCGTGACTAAGGAGTGGGAGAAGCCAGGTGTACCCTTTGTTCCCCCTCCTATATTTAAGAAAATGTTCCCAATTGTTGACCCTAGAAGGGACGCATGGCAGACGGTCCCTAAGGTAGAGGGGGCAGTTTCAACGCTAGCTAAGCGCACGACTATACCAATAGAAGACAGTTGCGCTTTCAAAGATCCTATGGATAAAAAAATTAGAAGGTTTACTTAAGAAAATCTTTGTTCAACAGGGTTTTCTTCTTCAACCAATTTCTTGCATTATTCCTGTAACCACTGCAGCGGCTTTTTGGTTTGAGGAACTAGAAAACTCGCTCCAAAAGGAGACTTCTTATGATGAAGTCATGGACAGAATTCACGCCCTGAAGTTGGCTAATTCTTTCATTACAGACGCCGCTTTCCAGTTAGCTAAATTAGCGGCGAAAAATTCTGGTTTTGCAATTGTGGCGCGCAGAGCGCTTTGGTTAAAGTCTTGGTCAGCGGATGTGTCATCCAAAACAAAATTACTTAATATTCTTTTCAAGGGTAAGACCCTATTTGGGCCAGAGTTGAAGGAAATTATTTCAGATATCACTGGGGGAAAGGGCCATGCCCTTCCACAGGATAGACCTTTCAAGGCTAAAAATAAGTCTAATTTTCGTTCCTTTCGCAATTTCAGGAACGGACCGACTTCCACCTCTACAGCCACTAGGCAAGAGGGTAACGCATCCCAGCCCAAACCAGCATGGAAGCCATTGCAAGGCTGGAACAAGGGCAAACAGGCCAAGAAGCCTGCTGCTGCTACCAAGACAGCATGAAGGGGTAGCCCCCGATCCGGGACCGGATCTAGTAGGGGGCAGACTTTCTCTCTTTGCTCAGGCTTGGGCAAGAGATGTTCCGGATCCCTGGGCACTAGAAATTGTTTCTCAGGGGTATCTTCTAGAGTTCAAGGACCTTCCTCCAAGGGGAAGGTTCCACATGTCTCGCTTATCTTTAGACCAGATAAAGAGACAGGCATTCTTACGTTGCGTAGAAGACCTATTAATGATGGGAGTGACACACCCAGTTCCAACAGCGGAACAAGGACTGGGTTTTTACTCAAACCTGTTTGTAGTTCCCAAAAAGGAGGAACTTTCAGGCCAATTCTGGACTTAAAAATTCTAAACAAATTCCTCAGAGTTCCATCATTCAAAATGGAAACCATTCGGACAATTTTACCAACGATCCAGGAGGGTCAATACATGACTACCGTGGACTTAAAGGATGCGTACCTGCATATTTCTATCCACAAAGATCACCATCAGTTCCTGAGGTTCGCCTTTCTGGACAAACATTACCAGTTCGTGGCTCTTCCGTTCGGTTTAGCCACTGCTCCCAGAATTTTCACAAAGGTGCTAGGGTCCCTTCTAGCAGTGCTAAGGCCGAGGGGCATTGCAGTAGCACTTTACCTAGACGACATTCTAATACAAGCGTCGTCCCTTCCCAAAGTAAGGGCTCATACAGACATTGTTTTAGCCTTTGTCAGATCTCACGGGTGGAAGGTGAACATAGAAAAAAGTTCCCTGTCCCCGTCCACAAGGGTTCCCTTTCTGGGAACAATAATAGACTCTGTAGAAATTAAGATCTTTCTGACAGAGGTCAGGAAGTTAAAGCTTCTGAACGCTTGTCAAGTTCTTCAATCCATTCCTCAGCCCTCCATAGCTCAGTGCATGGAGGTAATAGGACTAATGGTTGCGGCAATGGACGTGGTTCCTTTTGCTCGAATTCATTTAAGACCATTGCAACTGTGCATGCTCAAACAGTGGAATGGGGATTATGCAGACTTGTCTCCCCAGATTCAAATGGGCCAGAAAACCAGAGACTCACTCCTCTGGTGGCTGTCTCTAGATCACCTGTCTCAGGGAATGAGTTTCCGCAGACCGGAGTGGATCATCGTCACGACCGACGCCAGTCTTTTGGGCTGGGGCGTGGTCTGGGAGTCCCTGAAGGCTCAGGGTCTATGGTCTCGGGAAGAATCTCTTCTCCCGATAAACATATTGGAATTGAGAGTGATATTCAATGCGCTCCAGGCATGGCCTCAACTAGCGGAGGCCAGATTCATCAGATTTCAGTCGGACAACATGACGACTGTAGCGTACATCAATCATCAGGGGGGAACGAAGAGTTCCCTGGCGATGAGAGAGGTATCATCAAATGGGCAGAGGATCGCTCCTGCCATCTATCAGCAATTCACATCCCAGGAGTGGACAACTGGGAAGCGGATTATCTGAGTCGTCAACTATGGGGCATTCCGGATCTGGATCTGATGGCGTCACGTCAGAACTCAAAAGTTCCATGTTACGGGTCCAGGTCCAGGGATCCCAAGGCGACACTGGTAGATGCCTTAGCAGCGCCTTGGTCGTTCAATCTAGCTTATGTCTTTCTCCCACGGCTAGTAGCCAGGATCAAACAGGAGAAGGCTTCGGTAATTCTGATAGCTCCTGCGTGGCCACGCAGGACCTGGTATGCAGACCTGGTGAATATGTCATCGGTTCCACCATGGAAGCTACCTTTGAGGCAGGACCTTCTAATTCAAGGTCCATTCGTACATCCAAACCTAGTCTCTCTGCAACTGACTGCTTGGAGATTGAACGCTTGATTCTAGCTAAGCGTGGGTTTTCGGATTCAGTTATAGATACCCTGATTCAGGCTAGAAAGCCTGTCACTAGGAAAATTTACCATAAGATATGGCGGAAATATCTTTGTTGGTGCGAATCCAAGGGTTACTCATGGAGTAAGATTAGGATTCCAAGGATTTTAGCTTTTCTCCAAGAAGGATTGGAGAAAGGTTTGTCAGCTAGTTCCTTAAAAGAACAGATATCAGCTCTGTCTGTTTTGTTACACAAACGTCTGTTAGCAATGCCAGATGTTCAGGAGTTTGTGCAGGCTTTAGTCAGAATCAAGCCTGTCTACAGACCTGTGGCTCCTCCATGGAGTCTAAATCTACTTCTTTCAGTTCTTCAGGGGGTTCCGTTTGAACCTCTACATTCCATAGATATTAAGTTACTATCTTGGAAAGTTTTGTTTTTGATTGCTATCTCTTCCGCTAGAAGAGTTTCCGAATTGTCTGCTTTGCAGTGTAATTCACCCTATCTGGTGTTTCATACAGATAAGGTCGTTTTACGTACCAAACCTGGTTTTCTTCCAAAAGTGGTTTCCAATAAGAATTTTAACCAGGAAATAGTTGTTCCTTCGCTGTGTCCTAACCCAGCTTCTAACAAGGAACGTCTGTTACACAATCTCGATGTGGTTCGTGCTTTGAAGTTTTACCTAAAAGCAACTAAAGATTTCAGACAAACATCGTCCTTGTTTGTCGTCTATTCTGGTAAGAGGAGAGGTCAAAAGGCGACTGTGACCTCTCTGTCTTTCTGGCTGAAAAGCATCATCCGGTTGGCTTATGAGTCTGCTGGAAGGCAGCCTCCTGAACGAATTACAGCTCACTCTACTAGAGCTGTGGCTTCCACTTGGGCTTTCAAGAATGAGGCTTCTGTTGAACAGATCTGTAAGGCAGCGACTTGGTCTTCACTGCATACATTTGCCAAATTTTACAAATTCAATACTTTTGCTTCTTCGGAGGCTATTTTTGGGAGAAAGGTTTTGCAAGCAGTGGTGCCTTCCGTTTAGGTTACCTGTCTTGTTCCCTCCCTTCATCCGTGTCCTAAAGCTTTGGTATTGGTTCCCACAAGTAAGGATGAAGCCGTGGACCGGATACACCAATGTAGGAGAAAACAGAATTTATGTTTACCTGATAAATTTCTTTCTCCTACGGTGTATCCGGTCCACGGCCCACCCTGGCATTTAAGTCAGGTTTAAATGTATTTTTTATAAACTACAGTCACCACTACACCCTATGGTTCTCCTTTTTCTCCTAACCGTCGGTCGAATGACTGGGGGGGCGGAGCCTGGGGGGAGCTATATGGACAGCTTTGCTGTGTGCTCTATTTGCCACTTCCTGTAGGGATTGAGAATATCCCACAAGTAAGGATGAAGCCGTGGACCGGATACACCGTAGGAGAAAGAAATTTATCAGGTAAACATAAATTCTGTTTTTTGTAAAGCAAGTAAAGGGATGCTCAGCGGATTTTAGCACAACAACAGTATTCTTTTAACAAATGGCAGGGAATTTCTCACGCCTAGATTTAGAGTTTGGCGTTAGCCGTCAAAAGCAGCGTTAAGGGGTCCTAACGCTGCTTTTTACTGCCCGCTGGTATTTAGAGTCAGCCAGGAAAGGATCTACCGCTCACTTTAATTCCGCAACTTGAGGCTACTGCAGATCCCCTTACGTCAATTGCGTATCCTATCTTTTCAATGGGATTTGCCTAACGCTGGTATTTCGAGTCTTGGAAGAAGTGAGCGGTAGAGCCTCTACCGACAAGACTCCTACCGCCAAAAAAAGTCAGTAGTTAAGAGCTTTATGGGCTAACACCAGAACATAAAGCTCTTAACTACTGTGCTATAAAGTACACTAACACCCATAAACTACCTATGTACCCCTAAACCGAGGCCCCCCCACATCGCAAACCCTCTAATAAATTTTTTAAACCCCTAATCTGCCGACCGGACACCGCCGCCACCTACATTATAGCTATGAACCCCTAATCTGCTGCCCCTAACATCGCCGACACCTACATTATATTTATTAACCCCTAATCTGCCGACCGGACACCGCCGCCACCTACATTATAGTTATGAACCCCTAATCTGCTGCCCCTAACGTCGCCGACACCTAAGTTATATTTATTAACCCCTAATCTGCCCCCCCCAACGTCGCTGATACCTAACTACAATTATTAACCCCTAATCTGCCGACCGGACATCACCGCCACTATAATAAATGTATTAACCCCTAAACCACCGCACTCCCGCCTCGCAAACACTATAATAAATTGTATTAACCCCTAATCTGCCGTCCCTAACATCGCCGCCACCTACAATTATTAACCCCTAATCTGCCGCCCCCAACGTCGCCGCTACTATAATAAAATTATTAACCCCTAAACCTAAGTCTAACCCTAACACCCCCCTAACATAAATATAATTTAAATTAAACGAAATAATATTCCTAAAATTAAATAAATGAATCCTATTTAAAACTAAATACTTACCTAGAAAATAAACCCTAATATAGCTACAATATAACTAATAATTACATTGTATCTATTTTAGGATTTATATTTATTTTACAGGCAACTTATTTTAACTAGGTACAAGTTAATGTAGTTAATGTAAATAACTATTTAATAGCTACCTAGTTAAAATAATTACAAAATTACCTGTGAAATAAATCCTAACCTAAGTTACAATTAAACCTAACACTACACTATCATTAAATTAATTAAATAAATTAACTACAATTACCTACAATTAAATGAAATTCGATAAACTAAACTATAGTACAAAAAAAACAAACACTAAATTACAGAAAATAAAAAAATAATTACAAGAAGTTTAAACTAATTACACCTAATCTAAGCCCCCTAATAAAACAATAAAGCCCTCCAAAATAAAAAAGTGCCCTACCCTATTCTAAATTACAAAGTAATCAGCTATTGGAACAGCCAATAAAATGTGAGCTCAAAACGATTGGCTGATTGGATCAGCCAATCGGATTGAACTTCAATCTGATTGGCTGATTGAATCAGCCAATCAGATTTTTCCTACCTTAATTCCAATTGGCTGATAGAATCCTATCAGCCAATCGGAATTGAAGGGACGCCATCTTGGATGACGTCACTTAAAGGTACCGTCATTGTGTAAGAAGACTCCGGATGAAGAGGATGGCTCTGCGTCGGCTCCTTGGAAGATGGCTCTGCTCCGGATGGATGAAGATTGAAGATGCCGCCTGGATGAAGACTTCTACCAGATGAAGGACCTCTTCTGCACACCTTAGATGAAGATTTCGGCCTGGTTGGGTGAAGACGACTCAAGGTAGGGAGATCTTCAGGGGGTAAGTGTTAGGTTTTTTTAAGGGGGGGGTTGGGTGGGTTAGAGTAGGGGTATGTGGGTTGTGGGTTTTAATGTTGGGGGGGTTGTACTTTTTTTTTACAATTAAAAGAGCTGATTACTTTGGGGCAATGCCCCGCAAAAAGCCCTTTTAAGGGCTGGTAAAAGAGCTGATTACTTTTGTAATTTAGAATAGGGTAGGGCATTTTATTATTTTGGGGGCTTTTTTATTTTATTAGGGGGCTTGGATTAGGTTTAGTTAGTTTAAACTTCTTGTAATTATTTATTATTTTCTGTAATTTAGTGTTTGTTTTTTGTATTATAGATTAGTTTATTTAATTGTATTTTAGTTTAGCTAATTGTAGTTAATTTATTTAATTAATTTATTGATAGTGTAGTGTTAGGTGTATTTGTAACTTAGGTTAGGATTTATTTTACAGGTAATTGTGTACTTATTTTAACTAGGTAGCTATTAAATAGTTATTAACTATTTAACAGCTATTGTACCTAGTTAAAATAAATACAAAGTTGCCTGTAAAATAAATATAAATCCTAAAATAGCTACAATGTAACTATTAGTTATATTGTAGCTATATTAGGGTTTATTTTATAGGTAAGTATTTAGTTTTAAATAGGAATAATTTATTTAATGATAGTAAATTTATTTAGTTTAATTATAATTATATTTACGTTAGGGGGGTGTTAGGGTTAGACTTAGGTTTAGGGGTTAATAACTTTATTATAGTAGCGGCGACGTTGCAGGCGGGAGATTAGGGGTTAATAATTGTAGGTAGGTGGCGGCGATGTTAGGGACGGTAGATTAGGGGTTAATACAATTTATTATAGTGTTTGCAAGGCGGGAGTGCGGCGGTTTAGGGGTTTATACATTTATTACAGTGGCGGCGAGGTCCGGTCAGCAGATTAGGGGTTAATAAGTGTAGGTAGGTGGCGGCGACATTGGGGGGGGCAGATTATGGGGTAATAAATATAATTTAGGTGTCGGCGATGTTAGGGACATCAGATTAGGGGTTCATAGGGATAATGTAGGTTGCGGCGGTGTCCGGAGCGGCAGATTAGGGGTTAATAATAAAATGCTGGTGTCAGCGATAGAGGGGGGTGGCAGATTAGAGGTTAATAAGTGTAAGGTTAGGGGTGTTTAGACTCGGGGTTCATGTTAGGGTGTTAGGTGTAGACTTAGAGAGTGTTTCCCCATAGGAAACAATGGGGCTGCGTTAGGAGCTAAACGCTGCTTTTTTGCAGGTGTTAGGTTTTTTTTCAGCCATCTCAGCCCCATTGTTTCCTATGGGGATATCGTGCACAAGCACGTTTTTCCAGCTTACCGCTACCGTAAGCAACGCTGGTATTGAGAGTCGAAGTGGCGCTAAATTATGCTCAACGCTCACTTTTCTGAGGCTAACGCAGCCATTCAGACAACTCTAAATACCAGCGTTGTCTTAAGGGTGCGCTGGGAAAAAAAGCAGCGTTAGCACCGCGGGTCTTTGCCGACAAAACTCTAAATCTAGGCCTCTGTTTTTTAAAAGCTTACCTGTTGTTGTTGATATATATAAGATACAAAAAAAAAACAAGTTGTAATATTGACAGTGCTTAATTATTGCTAAGTACTCTTCACTAGGGAGTGGTGCATTAACTTTACCTACAATTTCTTACAATCACAATTAGTACAAAAGCATTCTTGTTTTGTCCTTATTTGAATGGATAAAAATAATATTTAATTTCTTTATTTGCAAATGGATAGTAATACCTTTTTTTAAATAAATTAAGACACCTTCTTGGGAATTAAATCAAATTTCAAATTATGTTAGAAAAACAGGTGTTCTTCTACCTCTTATGTACAACCCCAGGCATTCTTCTACCTTTACACTCACAAAGCCTTTTCCCACACTTATGCACACCCCAATCTCTCTTTCGTAATTACACACATACTTACTACCCTTATATATATACCCATACACTTTCCTATTCTTACACACATCCTAAAGTTTTGGGTAACATCCTATAAAAGATGACACCACTCAGAAAGAGCAATTTTTTGTAGCCAACAGCTTTTTGTTGCCAACTGGATTTTTTCAGCTTTAGTAAACTGTTTGGACTAGTATGCCTGTACTCTGATTACAGTGGGATAAAACTGCCCCTGCCACAACATCTGAGGCATCAACCTCTAGAACAACCTGCAAGGAAGGAAGAGGATGTTTTAAGGTAGGAGCCTTAAAGAATAATTGCTTGAGTTGCTGAAATGCTTGAATATCACTCACCTACCAGATCTTAAAATCAAACTTTGCAAGTCATAGCAGTTAGAGGGGTGGCAATGTTGGCAAATATTTTAATGAAGCACTTGTAATAATCTGCAAACCCCTGAGAATCTCTGTAGTCCCTTGGGAGTATCAGAACAGTGCCATTGAAGAACAGAAAAGAGTCTATATTAAAGCCGCCTTTGCTGATGATATATCCGAGAAAGTTATCTGTTTTTGATAGAAGCACTTTTCCAATTTGGCGTTTAACTGATTGTCAAATCGCCTTTCGAGCAACATCTTGACATGTGTGCAATGAACAGAAATGGAGAGAGAAGAAACCAAGCACTTATCAAAATAATCACAAATCATTGAAGATAATCCCTGAATATCCAAAAAGGCCTGGAAAACAGCTGTCTCATTACAGAGCCCAAAGGGCTTTACAATGTCCCACAGTAGGTGAAGTGAGAGAACTACAAAATACAAGTGTAGCATCAACTACATGCTCAGTATCAAAGACAACCCAGAAAGACCTAAGGGAAAGGAAAATATGGATTTTGTTTAGAAAATAAAGGGGAATATCAAGATGTAAGTCAAATGGTTTAAGTGTTAATAAAGGGAAAATAAGAATATGGAAATAGAAAAGTTAAAGCGATAAAGGGGAGTGTTACGCCTACACTCTAAACAGGAAAGGGCATAATACAGAAGAGAAAGACATGTCAAACAAGGGGTCCAGTATAATTTGTAACTATACATCTATAACCTAGTAAGGTATTAAAGCAGTTAACAACATTATAACAACCATAAAAGTATCCTATAAACTTTGCTTGTCTAGAGATAAAAAGAAAGAACAGCAAGCTATCATCTAACTTTATCAAAGGCCATCGTGCCTATCATATGGTTATTGGCTGCTAAATATGCATTCCTTAGTATAAAACCGTGCAACTAAAGGATAATATATATGTGTAACTCACGGTTAGGCCAGTTCTTCAATAAACTTTACATTTGTAAAGAAGAAAAAAGATATCAAACACAGAAAACTTACAATATTACTACAATTATAATGGCAAATAAATTTCAGATATTATAGAAATGTTTTTAGTGGTTACTTAATGCTGCCAGCGAACATTACTAAAGTAATTACATGTTAAGTGCTCTTTTAATCAAGCCACATGAAAACTATTTATTAAAATTGTACTAGTAATTAAACATTTTGATATGAAACTAAAAGCATTACTAATTTATGAGTTTTGTATCACAGTTGATTTCCTATCACAACTGGAATCTTGTGTCCCAAAGCAAAATGGCACCTTGCAATTAAGAATATAATCATGCATAACATTCAATCAAGTTGCTTAATTAAAAAATATGAATATAAAATCTAATTAACATTAATTTGCCTTGGATCTGAAGATGTTTTTTTTGTGATAATATCAAGCTTATGCACCATATAAATGGCCATTTTAAATTGCTTAAAGTAATATGTTAGATTGTAAGTAGTTGGAGGTGAAGACTTATTTTTGCAAATGGAGTGCTAATTTATTGCATGCCCAAAAACTGGCAAATTCGCCTGTTTACGGGTGCGACAAATAAACCGCCATTGCATGTGGCTGCTTATTGCTACTGCGAGCTTGCGGAAGTAATCAGCACTCAGAAAATTAACCAGAGATTAGATCTATGGTTAATTTTCTAAATGTCCCCAAAATAAAGTGGTGTGTTTTGGTTTTACAAAAAAAATAATAATCTTTATTTCTTAAAAATATAACAGCTAAAAGCAGTTATAATGGGTTAAAAGTGGCATATACATATATATTTATGTGTTAATATCTGTATATACACATATAAATATTTCTTTCATGTAATTGACAAGAGTACATGAGCTAGTGACGTATGGGATATACAATCCTACCAGGAGGGGCAAAGTTTCCTAAACCTCAAAATGCCTATAAATACACCCCTAACCACACCCACAATTCAGTTTTACAAACTTTGCCAGTTCTAAATATATGTATTGTACTTATATTTGCCATGAGTCAGGTTTATGTATATTTCCTTTTGCAGACTTTCAGTTTCAAAATTGGGAAAAGTTATTTTTTCTTACCTAGGGTATAGTCTTTTCTTCAAATTTACTGTTTTTCTTTCATTTTTCGCGGGCAAAATTAGGCTCACGAGGCCGCAAAATGCTGATATTTATTGCATCACTGCGCAAAGGTATGTTCGGTGACGCAAATTCGTAATTTCCGGCGTCTTAGTTGATGCCAGGTCACCTTGCACAAGGTTGCGTCTGCCATGATGCGAGTTGTGTCATTTCTGGATGTTGTTAGCACCAAAAAATTTCATTTTACATTGCGCGTCATACTTGGCGCCAAATAATTTAATTATTTAAACCCCACTTCCGATATGCCTCTTGCCTTTTTCTATGCTCAGAGGGCTATGCTGTTTGCGGTTTATTCCCATTCCTTAAACTGCCATATAAGGAAATCGATAATTTGCTTTATATGTTATTTTTTCTCTTACATTTGCAAGATGTCTCAATCTGATCCTGTCTCAGAAACCACTGTTGGATCCCTGCTGCCTGATAATAGTTCTACCAAAGATAAGTGTATCTGTTGTAAATTAGCATAGATTATATCTCCAGCTGTAGTTTGGAACAGTTGTCATGATAAGTGTTTACATGCAGAGAATGTATCCATCAGTACTAGTACAATGCCTGTTGTTCCTTCAACATCTAATGTACATGATATCCCTGTGAATATAAATTTTTTTATTGCTGATGCGATTCAGAAGGCTTTGTCTGCTATTCCGCCTTCTAAAAAACGTAAAAGGTCTTTTAAAACTTCTCATAAAGTTGATGAAATTTCAAATGACCGACAATATATACAGAATTATCCTTCTCTGATGAGGATCTATCTGGCTCAGAAGATCCTACCTCAGATATTGACACTGACAAATCTACTTATCTCTATAAGATGGAGTATATTTGTTCCTTGTTAAAAGAGGTGTTGATTACTTTTGATATTGAGGAAACTAGTCCTCTTGTCTTGATACTAAAACTAGTAAACGTTTAAATTCTGTTTATAAACCTCCTGTTGTCACTCAGGAGGTTTTTCCAGTTCCTGATGCTATTTCTGATATTATTTCAAAGGAATGGAATAGGCCTGGTACTTCTTTTATTCCTTCTTCTAGGTTTAAAAGGTTGTATCCTGGGGGGAACTTCTGGGCAGTGGCCATGATCGGTCGCATAGCTGTGTGCTGCTACAGCATTCTCTTGATAAATGCAGAAAATCACCTCATAGCAGATTGATCTACATAATATTTCTCTGGAGCTAACTTATATTTTAGACGCTGCATCTATTTTACCTTGTGTCTCAAGAATTGCAGCTGACATCGGCGCCTGGAGCCGTTTTAAGATCTTGGCCTACATCATACCCCACGGCAGGGTGCCTTTGGCCCTGTCGTTATGTGGCACTTCTAGTGCTATAATTTGCAGCAGAATACCTGGGATTCTACACCCACGCTAACATTCTATACTCTTGTGAGCATTTATTATGGATGCTGCTAAGGCTATTATCGAAGATATATGCTACCTGCTAGAGGGTTATTTTAATGCATATGAGGCAGCATTTTGTAAAGATCCCACGTGTGGTAGGGCTTGAGCTTTTGAACAGCCTGAATCTACTGATCTACCCTCACATCATAAGGGGGGAGGTGGCGCCTTGAGGGCTCGAAGTCCGTCACTCACCAATAATGGACTTTTACCAGATACTGAAGCTGGCTTGAAAGAGCCGGAGCTGCGCTGTCAAGAGGAGATGGCTGCAACTGCCACGCATATCACCAGGAGTCAAGTGTACCTAACAGATTCGGAAGACAACCACCTAACTATGAGCAGTTCCCCTCATATGTTGACATTAGTAGTCTGGAAACTCAGATTTAACAACACCTCTGCCGGAGCCCCTGGAAACGCACCACTACAGTTAATAACCATACTAAGATTTATACTTACAAAGCATGACAGCTTCTTCATTGCAGCTCCATTCAGTGTCCGGCTGCAGGCGGCAAAAAGGCCATTGAAGTGGAGTCTATGCAGTTCACCTTGGGGAGGTTCTGCTTGTTTCATCCTCGCTGACCACAAACGAATGGTGAGATCTGGAATCGGCTGACCTAGATTTTATTCTCTGATATCAAATCCCCTGTTTGTTGATATCTCTATTTGGGGCCCACCTGTCAGGGTTTTTCCCTGTTGTGTTTGCCATGTGCTGCTGGCAGCCATTTTACTCACCTCTCTTCCTGACTTGGTGCATTGTGGGACATGCTGCTCACTTCCTGCACTTCCTTTTATGGCCAGACTGTTGTGCATCATCCATGTGAGACAGAATGCAGTCTCATAATTGTGATGTCATCATTTATTATTTAAAGGGCCTCTGTTCAGTATGCTTTTCCTTTGCGTTGTCTGAGACCTGTTTGTGTGAGTTCCTGTGTATTACCTGGCTGCCTGACGTCCTTCCTGGTTCCTGATCCCTGGCTTGTTCCTGACTCTGCTGTTCTCCTTGTTCCTGATTCCGGCTCGTCAGACTATTCGCTTTGGCTCCTGACTCGGCTCGTCTGACTACCAGCTCTGGTTTTGATTTCTGGCTTGTTATTTGACTTGTGGACATTTTATAATTTTTTGCTATTAATAAAGGTGTGATTATTTTTGCACTTCTCGTCTCAGTCTGATTCCTGGCACCCTGACACCACCATACTGGGGCAAATTTCTCTAAGTGTCATATTTACGTATTATAACTTTACCACAATTTTGAGGTTTCCCTTTCCAACATAACTTTATGGTCAGTTTTCACCAATAACTCTAAAAAGAATCGGGACTACTGAAGAAGCTCAGAGACATTTTGGCTCCTACGCTGATGTCCTGTTTGTTTTTCGATCTCTATAATTATTATCTATTCGTTGGACCTTTGCAACAAACTTATATTCTATAAATATGTTAGCAAAAATTGCATGACTCACAAATACATTTGGTCTAGATTAGGATGTCGTAAGTTTTACTGATGTTGACCTAATACAGTTAGTTGTTTATTTATTGAGGAAAAACATAATGCACAATATTGTTTTATGAGGACTATTACCATTTTTCTGCCTGCGGCCGGGGCAGGAATCTTGGTTTACATTGTAATGGACGATAACATATTGTTAAGTTACCTCTTTGCTTATCTTTATTCCACTAATTATAATTAATTCTCTTGACCCTGTAATAGGCAGCTCCATGTTACCACAATTTCCTATTATGTTATACTATATTTATATATTTGTGTTTTATAAATTTTAACCAGTCAAATGTTATATACGTTATTGTTTATAGGTTTAGGGTGTAATGATTGGTCAAACTTAATTTATGTATCCTAGTATTGAGAATGATGTCTGAACCCGACAATGACTATTTAATGTCCAAGTCTTTGGCTATATGTATAATTATTAGTTGCCTTATAGGTTACGGTCCAATAAAGAAGAGAGGAATCTGACTATATTGTATGGTAACCAAACTTTTCTATTTGGTCATAATGGATATAACGAGAATTAGTTCTCACTCTTTACGGGATAATTTTGGTTGGCCCACTTATTAGCATAATTAAACTCTGCACCATGCCTCAGAATATAATTCTTTATACCATGCTTTACGATAAAATAGAAATTCAATGAGATTCACACATTGGCCTCTCTTATGCAGTATATGGCTGGATAGCTAAATGCCTTAGCAGTGTAACCTTATGAAGCCATCGGTCTCTTATGGTAAGCTCACTTTACTGTTGTGTAGTCTCTCAACACTCATTCTCACAATTATTTGTTCAAATAAACCTAGATTGTTAATATAATTTCTATATGGTTCTCCGAAAGATGTTTTAAGTATAAGACTTTATCAAACTTATGAAAAAGAGGTTCTCATTTAGAGATCCAAAAGTGATCTCTCAACTAGAAATAGCCCCCTATCTATGGGTATGAGTTTATAACTGGGGTCCAAGAGTGGCCTCTTTTGGCATCTAGGGGGCACACAGAATATCAGGCATTATACTTGCATATTATGCTTTTGAATTTTCTTTTTTGAAATGTACTATGTTGTTGTACAGAATTGTACTATATGATTCCTGGATTCCATTCCATTTTTTTCATATTTTATGTATGCCTTATTCAGAACCTCAATAAAAATAAAAAAAGGTTGTATCCTTTGCCAGCAGTCAGATTGGAGTTTTGGGACAAAATCCACAAAGTTGATGGGGCTATTTATACTCTTGCCAAACGTACTACTATCCCTATGGAAGATAGTACTTCCTTTAAGGATCCTTTAAATAGAAAACTTGAATCTTATCTAAGGAAAGCTTATTTATATTATGGCTGTCTTCTCAGGCTTGCCATTTCTATGGCTGAGGTTGCAGCTGCATCAACTTTCTGGTTGGAAAGCTTAGTGCAACAGGAAACAGATCCTGATTTGTCTAGTATTGTTCGCTTGCTTCAACATGCTAATCATTTATCTGTGATGCTATTTTAAATATCATCAAAATTGATGTTAAATATATGTCTTTAGCTAGAAGAGACTTGTGGCTCAAGTATTGGAATGCTGACATGGTATCTAAGTCTAGATTACTAGCTCTTTCTTTCCAAGGTAACAATTTATTTGGTTCTCAGTTGGATTCAATTATTTAACTGTCACTAGGGGGAAGAAAGTTTATTTACCTCAGGATAAAAGATCTAAGGGTAAATCTAAAGCTTCTAATCGTTTTCATTCTTTTCGACAGAATAAGGAACAGAAACCAAATCCATCCCCCAAAGAATCTGATTCCAATTGGAAACCTTCTTCAAGTTGGAATAAATCCAAGCCTTTTAAGAAACCAAAGCCAGCCCCCAAGTCTGCATGATGGTGCAGCCCTCATTCCAGCTCAGCTGGTGGGGGGCAGATTAACATTTTTCCAAAACATTTGGGCAGATTCTGTCCAAAATCATTGGATTCAGAGTATTGTCTCTCAAGGGTATCAAAAAGGATTCAGAGTAAGACCTCCTGTGAGAAGATTTTTTTCTCTTACGCATTCCAGCAAATATAGTGAAGGCTCAGGCTTTTCTGAAGTGTGTTTCAGATCTAGAGCTTCCAGGGATAATCATACCAGTTCCGTTTCAGGAACAGGGTCTGGGGTTTTATTCAAATCTATTCATTGTCCCAAAGAGTGCCATCTTTCAAAATGGTGACTATAAGGAATATTCTGCTTTTTGTTCAGCAAGGTCATTATATGTCCACGATAGACTTACAGGATGCATTTCTTCATATTCCGATTCATCCTGATCACTATCAGATTCTGAGATTCTCTTTTCTAGACAAGCATTACCAATTTGTCGCTCTTCCATTTGGCCTAGCGACAGCTCCAAGAATCTTTTCAAAGGGTCTTGGTGCCCTACTCTCTGTAATCAGAGAACAGGGTATTGCAGTGTTTCCTTATTTGGATGATATCTTGGTACTAGCTCAGTCTTTACATTCTGCCGAATCTCACACAAATCAACTAGTGTTGTTTCTTCAAAGACATGGTTGGAGGATCAATTTACCAAAACGTTCATTGATTCCTCAGACAAGGGTCACCTTTTTAGGTTTCCAGATAGATTCAGTGTCCATGACTCTGTCTCTAACAGACAAGAGACGAATAAAATTGGTTTCAGCTTGTCAGAACCTTCAGTCTCAATCATTTCCTTCAGTGGTTATGTGCATGGAAGTTTTAGGTCTCATGACTGCAGCATCGGACGCGATCCCCTTTGCTCTTTTTCATATAAGACCTCTTCAGCTTTGGATGCTGAAACAATGGTGCAGGGATTATACAAATATATCACAGTTAATATCCTTAAATCTGGGAATCTGACAGCACAAAGGAGTTTGGAAACCTCAAGAGGTGAGGTTACCAATTAATATTTTAGAACTCCGTGTTATTTTCAGGGCTCTTCAGGTTTGACCTCTGTTGAAAAGAGAACCATTTATTTGTTTTTAGTCAGACAATATCACAACTGTGGCATATGTCAATCATCAGGGTGGGACTCACAGTCCCCTAGCTAAGAAAGAAGTATCTCGGATACTTTCTTGGGCAGAATCCAGCTCTTGTCTAATTTCTGCGGTACATATCCCAGGTGTAGACAATTGGGAAGCGGATTATTTCAGCCATCAGACTTTACATCTGGGGGAGTGGTCTCTCCATCCAGATGTGTTTTTTCAGATTGTTCAGATGTGGGGTCTTCCAGAAATAGATCTGATGACTTCCCATCTATACAAGAAACTTCCCAAGTACTTGTCCAGGTCCAGAGATCCTCTGACGGAGTCGGTGGATGCGTTAGCAGTTCCTTGGTTTTACCAACCTGCTTATATCTTCCCACCTCTAGTTCTTCTTCCAAGAGTGATCTCCAAGATCATCATGGAACAATCGTTTGTGTTTCTGGTAGCACTGCATACCAGAACATAGGTTCTGGTATGCGGATCTTGTCCGGATGTCCAGTTGCCAACCTTGGCAACTTCCTTTAAGACCAGACCTTCTGTCTCAAGGACCATTTTTCATCAGGATCGCAAATCGTTAAATTTGAAGGTATGGATATTGAACGCTTAGTGCTTAGTCATAGAGGTTTCTCTGACTCAGTGATTAATACTATGTTACAGGCTCGTAAATCTGTTTCTAGGAAGATTTATTATCGAGTTTGGAAGACTTATATTTCATGGTGTTCTTCTCATAAATTCTCCTGGCATTCTTTTAGAATTCCTAGAATGTTACAGTTCCTTCAGGATGGTTTGGATAAAGGCTTGTCTGCAAGTTCCTTGAAGGGACAAAAGAAATCTCTGCTCTTTTTGTTTTATTTCACAGAAAGATTGCTAAGCTTCCTGATATTCACTGTTTTGTGCAGGCTTTGGTCCGTATCAAGCCTGTCATTAAATTAATCTCTCCTCCTTGGAGTCTTAATTTGGTTTTGAAGGCTTTACAGGCTGCTCCTTTTGAGCCTATGCATTTTTTGGATATTAAACTACTTTCTTGGAAAGTGTTGTTCCTTTTGGCTATCTCTTCTGCTAGAAGGGTTTCTTTATTATCTGCTCTTTCTTGTGCGTCTCCTTTTTTGATTTTCCATCAGGATAAGGCAGTTTTGTGGACTTCATTTACATTTTTACCTAAAGTTGTGAATTCTAATAACATTAATAGGGAAATTGCTGTTCCCTCTTTGTGTCCTAATCCTAAGAATTCTTTGGAGAGATCCTTACATTCTCTGGATGTTGTAAGAGCTTTGAAATATTTTGTTGAAGCTACTAAAGATTTCAGGAAGACTTCTAGTCTATTTGTTGTCTTTTCTGGTCCCAGGAAAGGTCAGAAAGCTTCTGCCATTTACTTGGCATCCTGGTTAAAGTTTTTGATTCATCAGGCTTATTTGGAGTCGGGTCAGGCCCCATCTCAGAGAATCACAGCTCATTCTACTAGATCAGTTTCCACTTTGTGAGCTTTTAACCCCTTAATGACCACAGCACTTTTCCATTTTCTGTCCGTTTGGGACCAAGGCTATTTTTACATTTTTGCGGTGTTTGTGTTTAGCTGTAATTTTCCTCTTACTCATTTACTGTATCCACACATATTATATAACGTTTTTTCTCACCATTATATGGACTTTCTAGAGATACCATTATTTTCATCATATCTTATAATTTACTATAAAATAATTATAAAATATGAGAAAAAAATGGGAAAAAAACACACTTTTTCTAACTTTGACCCCCAAAATCTGTTACACAACTACAACCACCAAAAATACCCATGCTAAATAGTTTCTAAATTAGCATTTAGTTAAGATATTAGAACACTAATATCTTTCAGGAATCCCTGAATATCCATTGACATGTATATATTTTTTTTTAGTAGACATCCCAAAGTATTGATCTAGGCCAATATTGGTATATTTCATGCCACCATTTCACCGCCAAATGCGATCAAATACAAAAAATAGTTAACTTTTTCACAAATTTTTTCACAAACTTTTGGTTTCTCACTGAAATTATTTACAAACGGCTTGTGCAATTATGGCATAAATGGTTGTAAATTTTTCTCTGGGATCTCCTTTGTTCAGAAATAGCAGACATATATGGCTTTGCTTTTTGGAAATTAGAAGGCCACTAAATGCCACTGTGCACCACACGTGTATTATGCCCAGCAGTGAAGGGGTTAATTAGGGAGCATGTAGGGAGCTTTTTGGGGTAATTTTAGTGTAGTGTAGTAGACAACCCCAAGTATTGATCTAGGCCCATTTTGGTATATTTCATGCCACCATTTCACCGCCAAATGCGATCAAATAAAAAAAAAAACGTTACATTTTTCACAATTTTAGATCTCTCACTGAAATCATTTACAAACAGCTTGTGCAATTATGGCACAAATGGTTGTAAATGCTTCTCTGGGATCCCCTTTGTTCAGAAATAGCAGACATATATGGCTTTGGCGTTGCTTTTTGGTACTTAGAAGGCCGCTAAATGCCGCTGCGCATCACATGTGTATTATGGCTAGCAGTGAAGGGGTTAATTAGGTAGCTTGTAGGGAGCTTGCAGGGTTAATTTTAGCTTTAGTGTAGAGCTCAGCCTCCCACCTGAAACATCAGACTCCCTGATCCCTCCCAAACAGCTCTCTTCCCTCCCCCACCCCACAATTGTCCCCGCCATCTTAAGTACTGGCAGCAACTCTGCCAGTCCTAAAATAAAAGGTATATTTAGGCTTCTTTTTTTTTAAAAAGCATATTTACATATGCTGATGTGTAGGACCCCCCCTTAGCCCCCAACCTGATTGATCCCCCACCAAACAGCTCTCTAACCCTCCCCGTCTGCCTTAATGGGTGCCATCTTGGGTACTGGCAGCAACTTGGTCTTCTTTGCATAGATTTTCTAAATTCTACCGTTTTGATGTATTATTATTATTCTTTATTTATAAAGCTCCAACAGATTCCACAGCGCTGTCCATGGGTACAAAGATAAAAGTACAGTACAAAACAATATAAAAGACACCAGACAAAGTTTAACAAACAAATACAGGGGGAATTGAGGGCCCTGTTCCCTTGGGAACTTACAATTTAGATGGGCAGGAGGGTGAGAAACAGGAGGTGGGGACTGCAAAGGTAAGAATGATGTTAGTGTGGAGTTAGATGAGGGCAGCAATTAGGCAAGTGGAATTAATTTGTTACTAATTTGGAGATAGGCTTCCATGAATAGAAAGGTCTTTAGGGAGCGTTTAAAGGAGAAAAGGTTAGGGGAGAGTCTGACAGATCTAGGAAGTTCATTCCAGATGGTTGGTGCCGCACGAGAGAAGTCCTGTAGCGTAGCATGGGAGGAGGTGATGGTAGAATATGCAAGGAGCAGGTCATTTTTGGATCTTATGGGGCGGGCTGGATTATATTTGTTGATAAGTGAGGACAGGTAGGGGGGGCTTCGTTGGTAAGGGCTTTGTAGGTCAGGATGAGAATTTTGAATTTAATTCTGCTGTGGATGGGTAGCCAGTGAAGGGACTCGCAGAGAGGTGCAGCAGATACAGAGCATTGGGAGAGGTGGATTAGCCTAGCAGAGGCATTTAGGATTGATTGAAGAGGGGAGAGAGGGAGGCCAGTTAGCAGGTTATTACAGTAGTCAAGTCGGGAGATTACCAGGGAGTGGATTAGCTGTTTAGAAGTTTCAGCACTCAGAAATGGATGAATTTTGGAGCTATTGTGTAGGTAGTTGTGACAGGAGGAAGAGAGCAATTGGATGTGGAATATGAAGGACAGATTGGAGTCAAGTGTAACTCCTAGGCAGTGGACTTGGGTGATGGGGAGATAGCGGTGTCACCAATAGTGATTGAAAAGTTAGGAACCGGGGTAGAATTAAAGGAGAGGATTAGAAGGAGCTCAATCTTGGACATGTTGATTTTTAGGTGGTGAGAGGCCATCCAAGAAGAAATGCCAGATAAGCAGACACTGATGTGAGAAAGGACAGAAGGAGAGAGTGAAGGGGTGCATAGGTAGATCTTAGTATCATCAGCATAGAGGTGGTAGTTGAAGCCATAGCTACTGATAAGTTTACCCAGTGAGGATGTATAAATAGAGAAGAGTAGAGGACCCAGAGCAGAGCCTTAATGTACTCCAACAGACAGAGGTACTGCAGAGGAGGAGTCGCCAGCAAAGGAGACAGAAAAGGACCTATTAGAGAGCTAAGAGTGGATCCAGGAAAGGGCAGTGTCAGAGAGCCCAAGGGAGCTGAGAGTCCGTAGGAGAAGGGGATGGTGACGGTGTCAAAGGCAGCAGACAGATCAAGTAAGGTAAGTATTGAGTAGTGGCCATTTTTTTAGCAGAACGAAGATCATTAGTACACTTGGTGAGGGCATTCTTATTTGAGTGTTGGGAAGCCAGATTGCAAGGGGTCAAGCAGTGAGTTGGAGGACAAGAAGTGGGTTAAGCGATCAAAGACTAGTTTTTCCAGGACTTTTGAAGCTAGTGGAAGCAGTGATATGGGATGGTAGTTTGCAGGAAAATTGGGGTGGAGGGAGGGTTTTTTGAGAATGGTGGTGACCTTTGCATGTTTGAAGGAAGATGGGAATGAGATGGGAATGAACCGGTAGTAAGGGATAGGTTGAATATGTGAGTAAGAGCTGGAGTGAGGGTTGAAGACAGAGAATGTATTAGATGTGAAGGGATATAGGGTCAATTGAGCAGGTAGTGAGGTGTGAGGAAGACAATAGGGAACTCACTTCATTCTCAGTGGTAGGGGGGGAAGGTGCTGAGAGTGGTGGAGGGGGATGCCGGGGGGTGGAAATGGAAGGCTGCAGTCTTGTGTTGGGATATTACTTTGGATGGTAATTGTTTTGTTGAAAAAGTAGTCTGCCAGGTCTTGAGCACTAAAGGCAGATGAAGGGGGTGGTTCAGGTGGATAAAGGAGAGAGTTGAAAATGGAGAAGAGACGTTTAGGGTTTGAGGAGTGAGTAGATATAAGAGAAGAGAAGTAGGTTTGCTTGGCTAAGTGAAGGGCAGAGGAGTAAGAATAAAGATTGAACTTATAGTGGAGGACATCTGATTCAGAGCGGGATTTCCTCCAGGCACGTTCAGCAGCATGGGAGCATTTTTGCAGGTAGTGTGTTTGCCTAGAATGCCATGGTTGGAGCTGATGTGGGGTTTTGCGTATTTGGGGAGGAGCGAAAGTGTCCAGTGCAGAGGAGAGAGTATTGTTATAGTGGGTTGTAGCAAGGTCAGAGCAGGATATTTTGGAAGTGTGAGGAAGGTATTTTTGAATAAGGTTGGAGAGTTGTAGAGGATCCACAATGTGCAGATTTCTACCGGTGCCGGGGCGAGGGGGAGAAGTAGGGTTAGCCTGTATATTAAGCTTAAAGGTGAACAGATGGTGGTCTGAGATGGGAAATGGGCGACAGGTGGAGTCAGAGAGAGCAGAGGTAGGAGAATGCTAGATCAATAGAGTGTCCGTCACGGTGAGTAGGGAATAGGGTGGATTGTGAGAGACTAAAGGAGTTTGTGAGTGAGAGAAGCTTAGAGGCAGCAGGGGTAGATGGGTTATCAATGGGGATGTTGAAGTCCCCCAGGATTGAAGCAGGTGTATTTGTAGAGAGAAAGTGAGAAAGCCAGGCAGCAAAGTTATCAAGGAATTGGGAGGTTGGTCCAGTGGGGCGATAGATAACTGTCACCCTGAGGGGGGGGGGGGGAATAGGATGCAGTGAACTTCAAAGGAGGAAAAGGTGAGAGATGGATGAGGCTGCAGGTGTTGAAAGGAGCAGGAGGGGGAGAGTAAGATTCTAACATCGCCACCATGTCTCTCACCTGGCCTAGGTGTGTGGCTAAAGTGGAGACCACCGTGCGTGAGAGCAATGGAAGCAGTGTCAGAAGATGATAACCAGGTTTCAGTAATTGCTAGAAGATTGAAGGTGTTAGAAACAAACAGGTCATGAACAGTTGTAAGTTTGTTACAGACAGAGCCAGCATTCCAAAGAGCACAAGAAAAGAGAGGGGATAAGCACTGTGGGTTAATAGAGATGAGATTGTTAGGATTGCGTGACCTAGCGTTTTTGCAGTGGTGGACTTAAAAGTGTGGTGATTGCTGCAGGGCCAGGGTTAGGAGAGATGTCTTCAGCAGCAAGCAGTAGTAGTAGTGTGAGTGACAGAAGGTGAGAGGGGGACTTGTAGGAGCGGGTATGATTAAACACAGGAGAGTTAGATGGGGAAGTATTTCTAAGGAGACAAAGTAGTTCATGAGAGGAGAGCATAGGGGATGAGAGGAGTGAGGGTGAGATAAGGATAGTGTGGGGGTTATTGTTGCTACAGGGAAGTGCAGTGATTTTTAGGAAAAGGGCATACAGAATTAGCAGAAAAGACATGGAAAGCATTGTGCAGGTGTATAGTTAGTAAGTTTTACTTGTTAGTGGGACTGCAGTTTCCCCCTCCAGTTTCTAACTCCAGTTCTTAACTGGGACACTTGTAACACAGGGCACAAGGCACAAAGCAATTTTTGGTTGAAAGGTTCTTCAGGCAGCTGTTTCAGTTGGATTCCTCTGCTTATGTTTTAAGTTTTTTTCTTTTCAATTATGATAAAAACTTGTTTTTTTGGATGTGGATTTAATTTTTTCAGCGGAAAATGGCTGTTTTTATTTTTATCCCTCTCTCTCTAGTGACTCTTCTGTGGAGTTCCACATCTTGGGTATTAATATCCCATACGCCACTAGGTCATAGACGGACACTTGACAATTACATGAAAGAAAACATAATTTATGTAAGAACCTACCAGATAAATTAATTTCTTTCATATTGGCAAGAGTCCATGAGTCCCACCCTTTTTATGGTGGTTATGTTTTTTTGTATAAAGCACAATTATATTTCCAGTTCCTTTTCTTGATGCTTTTTACTCCTTTTTCTATCACCTCACTACTTGGCTATTTGTTAAACTGAATTGTAGGTGTGGTGAGGGGTGTATTTATAGGCATTTTGAGGTTTGGGAAACTTTGCCCCTCCTGGTAGGATTGTATATCCCATACGTTACTAGCTCATGGACTCTTGCCAATATGAAAGAAATGAATTTATCAGGTAAGTTCTTACATAAATTATGTTATATGTATATATTCATATATATTTATATTTGCTGCGCTAGTTCTTATATCATGGAGCCTATGGAAGCGTTGGAGCCTATGGAAGCAAGGTCTTGTGAGCACAATGCTTCTGTGCAATGCGAGCGTGAGGTCTCGTTCGCATTGCACCTCACTTGTAATACCACTGCACATTTGTGTTGGTATCACTCAGTTGAGCGCAAATATCGCTTTCGCGGAAGTGATATTTTGCGCTCAACTTGTAATCTAGGGGTTCATCACAATCTTCTAGAAAAACATATCTAATGATTATCAACAGAAAAACACCATATAAGTTTTTAATTATTTGATACGTTTTTTTTTTAATTTGTGTTTTTACTGAGGTCATAAAACATGCAAAAAAATTAAAAACAAGGTTACAATGTAGTCTCGGACATAAGCATGTGTCGGCATATTGGTGCAACTGTCAAAGTCCATCTTATAAACTAAAGTTTTCACATGTGGTATAGTATTTTTGGGCTTAGGTAGCAAAATGGTAAAGAATTTCAACAATACCTATCTTATACATCATAACATTGATAGAAAAGACAACATTCTTGGGGCGGAGCGAAGCCGTGCAGGAACATGGCTGCACTTTGATTTTGCTCCGTAACATGTTCCCATACACTGGCTCTAGCATGGTGATTTAAGGGGTAGTGGTCAGCTTAAAATCTATATGTTAACTCCCTAATCACTGTACAAGTGGACTGAGCCGTTGCCGCACCTCGGACCTGCACCTCAAGGAGGAGGAGAGTGAAGATCTCCGGTCGCCATTCGTCTGTTGGCACTCAACCTTCCGTCACACCGCACAGCCCTGTGACCCTCTCAGGCCATGCGGAGTAAGTGCAGTGAGGTGTCCGGAGCAGTGTACATGGGCCTGAGGCTAAACACTGGGACTGAACTCCGCTAACTGCTGCACGCCATTATAACACCCACGTGGCGTACTCCTTCACTCAACAGCGGAGGGATCCTGTATATGTCCAGCTGTGTGGGGCTCAACTAGATCCACCCGGAGTTTCATCCTGATCTCAGGGGCCAGATCCTCACGAGGTCCCCGGCAAAGGTAACCACTGCAAGGCCTAAGCCTTTTCCTACGGGCAGATTCACAGTAAACCAAAGGGGGAATTTTTGGGCCCACACCCCACCACCAAAGCCCCGGACTGTGGGTGGGGAAGGTCCCCAAACTAATTTAACCTGAACTTATATTACAAAGACACCTTGCTATATTTCAGCTCTACAACCTGTCTAATTATCTGCACAAGTCTGTCGCCCTGAAAAAAGGGTTTCTATCAACACACTAATGGCATCTAAACAGAAGCTGAAAGCAGATAAGAGATCTTCCGCCCCTACTACTACTACCATGTCCTTATTTTTTCATAAACAAGAATCTGATACTCTAGAACTTGCTAAAGACTCCCAAATCACAGATACACATGCGACACAAGATCAGGACACTGCAACGCATTCACAGCAGCTTAATTTGATACAGCAGACCATCTCACAGCTGCCCTCCAAATCTGACCTTGCTGAATTAAAATCCTTCAAAACGGAGATGTCCTCTTTAAAAAAAATTATTGGAGAACTTGGGGTAAGAATAGAATGCTTAGAAGACAGTCAAGACACACTAAACTCCATGATGTCTAATGCTAACCATCAATTGGTAAGACAAGATCTCACGTTACAAGCACTCCAACTTAAAGTAGAAGACCTCGACAATCGAGGTCGTAGATGCAATCTGAGAATATGAGGTGTCCCCGAGGAAGCAACCCAAGACTCCCTCACCTCATACCTACTACAGCTATTCGAATACATAGTCCCTGCCCTTAAACTCACTGAATCATCAATGGAACGCGCACACAGAGCGCTGAGACCTGTTCCGAAACCGCCTAATCCTCCCAGAGATATTATTATCAAGTTTACACACTATCTGGAAAAGGAAGAAATTTGGAAAGAGGTGCGCCTTCAAAAGGAGATCAAGTTCCAGATTATAGTATTCAAATTTTTCAAGACATTAGCCCAGCAACAATCGAGAGGAATACGATTTATTACCCAAGTCCTATAAGAAAGGCGAGTGAAATATAAATGGGGATTCCCTTTCAGCCTCATAGTCCAACAAGATGGCAGAACCCATGTCTACCAGGAGCCTGATGATCTTGAGGCTTTTTTTTTTAAAAGGCCTAAACATCTCCTTTCCCCAACTAAGCCCGAGGGAGTCCGATCCTCCCTCCACAAGTAACCAAGCTGACCCCAAACCGCAGAGATCACAGTGGATCCAAGCTAATAAGAAGAAAAAACTAGACCCACCGCCAAATTAGACCTCCTCCTCTGGCCGCTTTTATGGAGTCCTGTACAACATGCAGACTTTCTGATGCAGAGGACACTGATCTGCTCTATCAGGATTTGATAAGTATATAATTACAATGCTATATACCATGTTGGGGGTTGGGATGTGGGTCTGCTGCTGGACTGGCCCTATTTGACTCTCAATCGCCCAGTAAATGTCACTGCATACCAAAGGGGCCTTGCCTTACTTCTCCTCCTTTTCTCTCTCCCCCTCCTCTTTCCTTGCCTGTCCTTGTTAACCACCTACCTAACACCTACGAAACTTTCTAATAATTTGTAAACTGCAACTGTTTTGTAATGTGCCTATGTATTGAAATTGGGGATCACTGTACTTAATGTATCACTTTTATGGAGGGGTGGGAAGTAGACATTGGTTTCAGTTTATCAATCAGTGTAAATCAGGGGTGTCAAACTGGCGGCCCGCGGGCCTCATGCGGCCCTCGACCTAATTTTGTTTGGCCCACACCACCTCCATGAAAAATAATAATTATAATATGCTTACTACTTAAAGAGCGAGTGCGCTTACTGTTAGGGATGCGCATACGTTAATACCCCTCAGTCTTTAATGAGTAACATTGTTATTAAAAAGAAAATGGCAAACACAGATAAATACATAATGATTTATTTGACACACAAAGCGCTTCTTTATTTGTGTTCATACTATCTATGGCAGCACTGATTTCACGCATCATTTCTGTCCCTTCCTTTCCATAATTTTCTCTTTAACTAAAATCACAGACTTTATATTTAATAAATATATATTTTATATGTATTTATTTTATATTATATACAACAGGTATATGTCTATCACTATATAAACAGTGGGTCACTTTGCCGTCAGCATTGTGATCCACTATTTATAATGCAGAGGAAATTTTATACTATGCGCATGCGTATGCTAAACTGTGAGCGCGCCCGGAACAGGGCTGCTAGAGAAAAAAATAGCACAGACTCTGTGGGAGAGCAACCCAATGGAGCGTGTGTGTCACCTTCCTAAAACCATTAGATCACGTTTTATCAAGCCAGAGTAAGTTAAAGGGACATGCAACCCAAAACTTTTCTTTCTTGATACAGATAGAGAATACAATTTTAAACAACTTTCCAATTAATTTCTATTATTTAATTTGCTTCCTTCTCTTCTTATCCTTTGCTGAAATGTTTATCTAGACAAGCCCAGGAGCAGCACAGAACCTAGGTACTAGCTGTTGATTGGTGGCTGCATATATATGTCAATTGTGATTGGCTCACACATGAGTTCAGTTAGAAATCATTAGTGCACTGCTGCTAATTTAACAAATTATATCAAGAGAATGAAACAAATTAGATAATAGAAGTAAATTAGAAAGTTGTCTAAAATTATATTCTCTATCTGAATCATTACAGGAAAAAAATGGGTTTCATGTCCCTTTAATTAAGAGTTACAAAACACAATCTTTTGAAATGCATATAGTTATAGCAAACGCCACTGCTTTGTTTAGCAATGACAAGATATGTAGGTAGTGTGCGGCCCACGTGAGTTGCACTTGTATGGAAAATGGCCCTTGACTCAAATGGGTTTGGCACCCCTGGTGTAAATGATCTTGCTCCATGCACCTGTGCCCCCCGCCCCAGAGGAGCATGTCACTATTCTACCCACTCCAGCTACCAAAGGCAAACACTTCCTAACTTTGATAAGATCCCCAAGATCCCCCCCTAGCTTATAGCCAGTGGAGGCTATTCTCGATCTCCCCCTGCTCGGCCCCTCCCAGTCCCCCCACCAGCTCCGCCAACACTATGCCAGGGCACCCTGATTAACTTAGCCGACCACCCTTTCACCCTAGGCCTTATTGCCCTATGCTTGAGCAGTGTCCTTGCCCTGCTAAACGGACCGCTATGGCAGTTTAGACCACAAGTACAGAAGTAATAACCCTTACCTTACTCCTTGGACCCACACAGGTCCGGTGATGCTAAATTAGGGCCCATAAGAACGACCAAATGTCCTGTACAGTATCCGATCTCACCTTGAGTCACCCTTTATAGCTAGTACACAACTCCCCAAAATTCTATTTGAAGAGCCCAGTGTTAGTTGGGATATGATACCCCCTATTCCCCAACTCAAGTTAATGTTGGTTTTCTTAAAAAACAATTTTATTTTCTTGTCATATGTTTTTTGCTTTTCTTTGACTTTGAATATGTTATGTAATGTTGCACTTAATTTGCATGGCCAGATGTTCAGGCTATGTTTAGTTCCTCCCGGTCCGCCCCGCGCACAGACACATACTCTCCCCAAACCACAAATAGCAGCATTTTATACCGCATTTTACAAAACTCCAATCCAACACATAGATAATGGCTAACTTAAGTACACGATCCCACGCCGGTAACCACATAAACATATACTCCATCAATGCAAAAGGCCTGAACATTCCTTCTAAGAGAACAACAGCCTCCAAAGACTTCCATAGACTTAAGGCTGACCTCGTATTCCTGCAGGAAACCCACTTCCGCAAGGGGAAAGAACCTTCCACCTTCACACGTACTTTTGGCACATGCTTCTGGGCATCACACTTCACTAACAAAAAACAAGGAGTGGGAATCTTATTTAGGAAAAATGTTCCATTTACATCAATTCAAACGATTAGGGACAGAGAGGGGAGATACCTGCTCCTTACTGGCCTACTTTACGGAAGACCCATCATGTTGGTGTCAATATACGCCCCAAATGCTGCACAACACTCCTTCATGAAAAAAATTAAAAACCTAGTCCTGGATCACCAGAAGGGTACTCTCATAATGTGTGGGGATCTGAACATTGCGCTAAATCCTAACATAGACTGCTCAACACTTCATTCCTCCACATCATTATCGAGAATCTCCAAAGTTAAAACACACCTAGAGAAAATTGTAGCCCAGGACGTATGGAGAACATTACACCCACAGACCAGAGACTACACCTATTACTCTTATCCACACGAAACATATACTAGAATAGACTATGTGTTTGCTGATGTTGGGGGCCTATCTCTATTTAACTCAGCCACGATATCCCCAATCACATGGTCTGACCATGCCTCCATATTATGTGCAATGACTTGGCCCTCTAAACCCATAAGGGATTTTCATTGGAGACTTGATGAACAGCTTCTGACAGACCCAAGAGTGACCCCCAAACTGATTGCTTCCCTTACAGAATACTTCGCTCATAACTCCCAACCTGAGACACACGTTCACACTCTTTGGGAGGCACACAAGAGTGTCATCAGGGGAGACCTGATAGCCCTTAAGGCACAATTGAATAAAACCAAAAGGGAATACACCACCTCTCTGATCTCACAAATACTCCATTTAGAAGCTCTGCATAAGAAATCCCCGTCCAATAGAACCCTATTAGATGAAATCACAGAACTCAGGCAGACTCTTGCATCGCACCTCGACAAGACACATAAAAGACAAGCTTTATACACTCAACAAAAGAATTACGAGGGTAGAAACAAGTTAGGCAGATCATTAGCGAGATACCTCAAGCAGAAAACACACCAAAAATACATCATGCAGATTAAAGATGACAGAGGCAAACCCCAATTCTCCACCTCCAACATTTCTAAAGCCTTTAAATTCTTCTTCCAGAAATTATACAATATTCCTCCCACCAATTCTGGAAACCCACCCCCCCGACTCAACCAGGGCACAAATTATAGAAGACTACCTCAATAAACTACACATGCCGCAAATAACTGACTTACAGAAAGAATAATTAGAAAACCCCATCTCGCTGCCCGAACTCCAACTAGCCCTGAAGCACCTGCCCAACGGAAAAGCGCCAGGCCCAGACGGATTCAGTAACAAATACTACTCCACTTTTCAAGAAATACTTATCCCCCACATGCTAAAATACTTTCAATCCATAGAAGCAAATCATTCCCCTCATCCGCGCTGGAAGCCCATATAATTTTAATCCCTAAACCAAACAATCCCCAAGACCTTCCCAGTAGCTACCGCCCAATATCGTTATTGAATACTGACATCAAAATATATGCACGTATATTGGCCCACAGGATGAATGAGGTCCTCCCAGACCTGATCCATCTTGACCAGGTCGGCTTCGTACCTGGAAGGGAGGCAAAGGATAACACGGTCAGGGCCATAGACCTAATACACTATGCTCGGTCTAACAACATCCCCTCGGTAATACTATCCACTGGCACGGAGAAGGCCTTTGACCGTGTAGCCTGGGACTTCATGCACGCCGTGTTAGCTCATATTGGGCTAGGCACTATGTTCCTTATGAGGATCTTCTCGTTATACTCCCACCCCACGGCCAGACTACTAGTTAATGGGTCACTATCCCCCCCTTTTCACATCAACAACGGTACACGTCAGGGCTGCCCCCTATCTCCTCTCCTATTCGCCTGCGTCATCGAAGCATTAGCAATCAAGATTAGGCAGAACCCTCAGATTACAGGCATCAACATCAAAAATCATAAATACGTCTTGTCTTTATTTGCCGACGACATGCTCCTCACACTTACTAATCCCGAACACTCAATTCCTCACCTTCTTAACGAATTCACCACCTTTAAACACCTATCTAACTTTGTCATTAATATGTCCAAATCGGAAATTTTAAACGTCAACTTGCAGGACCCCTCACTGAAGGCCACACGAGAGATTACTCCATTCACCTGGTGCACCCACTCACTGAAATACCTGGGCATTCACCTGACCCCTTCACATGACGACTTATTTTGTCTCAATTACATCTCCATCAAACATAATACGCGACCTCTCCTCATGGGGATCAAAGAAACTGTCGTGGCTGGGCCGCATCGATACCATTAAGATGAACATATTCCCACGTATCCTATACCTTCTCCAGACCCTTCCGATCCCTCTCCCTAAGACGTATCTCCCTTCCCTCCAGAAAGCATTCAGTGACTTTATCTGGAGCCGTAGACCACCCAGAATTAGTAGACAAATCATGCTAACCTCTAAGGCACAAGGGGGTTTGGGGGTCCCCAACCTCGCTGCCTATAGCCAGGCTATCTTTCTGCAAAGCCTAGTAAACTGGAACATCCACTTTAACCATAAAAGGTGGGTCACACTAGAACATCTAACTATGGGTAAACCACATTTGGGAAGGCTATGCTGGAGTAACCCCCAATTATTTAAATCTATCAACGCCAACAAACCAATAATTCAGGAAACCTTTTGGGTTTGGGAACACACTATCAACACTACCCATTTCATTTCATCAATCCCCTCACCCCTGACCTCCTTGATAGAAAATGGTGAATTCACAACTAGACCCTACACATCACAAGACACTACAAATGCCACAAACAGAGACCTCACAATATACGATCTTACTGATAACGAAACCCTACTCTCAAAAAACGACTTGGTAACAAAGGGCTTTGATTGTTTTACAGACTGGTTCACTTACGCTCAAGTAACCCACACACTACGACACACACTATCCACTATTTATAAGATCCTCACTCACACCCCCCCGATCATATTCCCCCTTATCGTGAAAGCTGGGAAAAGGATCTGGGAACCATTATACTCCCCCACACGAGTAGACTAATGTTCCAGGGCACTAAAAAATCCTCTATTTCATCCTCAATACAAAAAGTTAACTTCAAACTCTTACACAGATGGTACCTAACCCCAAGAAAGTTGTATCGTCTTTTTCACACCCACAGCAATAAATGCTGGTGGTGCAGCCACATAAATAGTGACACCGCCAACATGTGGTGGTGGTGTAACAGTGTTCAGAACTTCTGGAGGAGTGCTATCTCTGAAATGGAGACCATATTAGTAAATTCAATTCCCGATCGACCCCCTGATATGGCTACTGCATAAGCCCCCCACTGCCCTTAAATATAAACCCTACATCCACTTATTCAACATCATGACCAACGGAGTCAAAACATTGATAGCCAAGAATTGGAGGAGCAGGGAGGTTCCCTCTGTACACATGTGGCGCACAAAAGTCTCGGAAATATTAGACCTGGAAGAATACTACTTCCTCAAACACGACAAAATGGACTCCTACGCTGAGCTCTCCCAACTCTGGGCCACTTACATCCAAAACATACACTAGGAAACCAAATAACCATCACAGAAGGGTCAGAAAGTGTCACAGTCTTTAGTCTGGAATCTAAAATCACAGACATGTACCAGTGAGGATTAGGACCGCAATTTGCTGAGATCAACAGAAAAGTATAATGTGTAGCAAAAAGATACTGAATACTGCACAATGCTACTATGGAAAGCAGCTGTATTCTTGTATCACCAGGCTGTAATTTTATGTTGTAGGATTTTGGGCTACTTATCCCTATGCCTGCCACCTGTGCTATTTGTAAGCACTAAATTATTTGCAGGAGGGAAAAATATTGCCGGGAAATCCTTAGGTGCATATTATGCAAGGTTTAAATATTTTATAAAACAGAAAGGAGAGCATAAGGATCCATAATAAGGTTTATAAATAATAGAGTAAGCCTAGAATAAGCAACCTTAGGAGTCGTTAAGCTGCCTACAAGACTAAACATAGGAATCCCTAATTTGGTAAGTGAAGTACGGTTGGTGTCTGTTATTGTACATAGGAAAGCGTGGAGATTGAACAGACACAGGTATAAACATTTACAAGTTAGTAATGCAGACCGATTTGTAATGCAGCACAATTTGGAAAGTTTTAGCACTTACATTCGGCCAGGGTGAACGGAGCTCCGTTTTGTGGCAGCGCTGAGATGCAGAGCAGTAAGCAGCGGGCGGATGACGTCACCACGGTGTAAGTGAAGGCGCCTGCTTAGCGAGTAACTCTGCTGTTTTCTGAGAGACGAGGTGCAGCTTCTGCTGAGAGGAGAAGGAATGGAGACAATAGTTAGTAGGTGTTGGAGGTGGAACTCCGGTCCGGTAAGTGAAAGTTTAGGTGACTGATATGAACAGCATTCACACAGACAGAGAGGCTAGGATACCAAAGGCAGCAATGCTTCAATACTAAGCAAAGTAGGCAGGTCCTAGATCGGCTATAAATAGGGTGGAGTTGGAGATACAGAGAGAATCCTTAAAGGCACAGTAGAAGCTGGGCCATAAAGTAGAATCTGATAAATGTCCTGACAGGATTCCCCCTTCAAGGAGCACCCCCGGTGGTCAAGGGCCAGGAGAATCCGGATTCCTCTGGTGGAAACGCGTTACAAGCCTAGGGGCAGATATGTTAGTGGCTGGTTCCCAGGAGTCATCATCTGGTGAGTAGCCCTTCCAGCTCACAAGGTATTGTAATGCTCCACGAAAAACACGTGAATCTAGAATATCTCGAACCTCATATTCCAGCTCGGGATCAATAGTGACAGGGGGATGATAAAGATGTGATGAGGAATCTCTAAGTGCTCGGTAGGGCTTCAGTAGAGATACGTGGAACGTCGGGTGAACTTTTAGGGTGTCAGGTAATTTGAGACGGAGAGCGTTTTCGTTAATAACATGTTCAATCGGGTACGGTCCGATGTACAGGGGAGAGAGTTTCTTTGAAGGGGTGTTCATCCTGAGATTCTTAGTGGAGAGCCAAACTAAATCGCCTTCAACGTATTGCGGAGGAGCGGTTCTGTGTCTATGATAATATCTTTTGTATGTCTTCTTTGCATTTTCAATAGAGGATTCAATAATCCTGAAGTTGGAAGAGATCGTATCCGAAAATTCAGAGATGGTGGGCGATAAGGAGTCCTGAGTAGGAAGTAGCTGAAAACTAGGATGAAATCCGTAGTTGGAAAAGAACGGAGTTTGGTTAGTTGTAGAATGTAAGGTATTGTTGTAGCAGAATTCTGCAAACGGTAGGTGGTCTGACCAGAGATGCTGTTGAGTGGAACAAAAAGATCTTAGGATTTGTTCAAGCCACTGGTTGCAGCGTTCAGTTTGTCCGTTGGACTGTGGATGATAAGCAGTGGTCAACCTTCTGTCAATGTTAAACAATTTACAGAATTCATTCCAGAGTCTACTGGAAAATTGGGTGTCTCTGTCACTGAGGATGGTTTTGGGTAGACCGTGTAGTTTAACCACATGTGAGATCAGTAAGTGAACCGTTTCCAGAGAGGTAGGTAATTTCCTGAAAGGAATGAAGGGACACATTTTTGAGAATAAATCCACGACGACTAAGATAGTGTTGTATTTTGAGGATAATGGTAAATCCACTACAAAATCCAGAGCTATTTCTGACCAAGGTCTTTTTGGAGTCGGTAAAGGAAGTAACAGGCCGTATGGAGGTTGTTTCTTCCTTTTGGAAGTCGTACATATGGCACATGATGATACATGTTCTACAATATCTTTTTTTTTTTTTTTTTTTTTTTTTTTTTTTTTAAATTTTATTGAAGTTTTAATCAAGGCATACAAAAATCGGAGAACAATAAAGTACAAAAAAGGCACGACACATGCAACACATAAAACCGAGTCAAATGCAAAAGAAATATTGTGCAACCAGTTATGCCAAATAATAAACCACCCCCCTAAATGACACATGAGGACACTTTTGATCCTCACCACTATAAAGCAAACTTATAGGGGGATATCTTGAATAAATGAGACCTCTTTTGGATCTCCTATGTCGAACCTCAAGTTCTAATTTAGAGAAGTTACTCTACAACTGAGAAATCAAAGAGAAGAGAAAAAACGAAAAAAAACTACACAACATATATAACACATTGGTAGCGGATCTGAATCTAGCTAGCTCTTCAATGAAGGAGGTAGGATAAGGGGTAATATGGTGGTAATCATAATTAGAGCTGCTCCATATATTTACAATTCAATAAGAGTATTAGTTCCTATATGAGTATGTAGGATACTGCGTTGGACAGGCCATACTCGCTTATAAATATGGGCAATAAGGCATTAAACATACAGAACATTTGCAAAAATAAGAGATACAGATATTAACATTATAATTGACAAAACAAAAAGTGTACCTGAGAGGTTTCTTCCCTCATTACCTTCTTCCCCCCTCTGTTATATAGGTCACTCTTGGCCCTTATTATTTCAAGCTTACTACACTCATACGTTAACATTATATAGAGGCACATAGATAAGCAAATGCATCACAAAGTACATTGGAGCTTAAGTAGTATTATCATTTGCATAGTAGGATGCATCAGCCAGACCTAAAGACACGTACAACCCATATTATGATACTATTTGATATTGAGAATAACTAATAGGAAATCCAGCTAAGTCACAATTAACCAAGGATAAAGGGTTATACCTTTTGAATTACACATTTTATCACTTCATACCTGGGGATATGTGCTAGTTCAATAATATTGATGCAATCTCAGAGGGAGCATGGTTTTAGGCTCCTTATGTAATATTATGTGCCAACGCTTTCCTGCAGATTATAACACTAGAAATTAGACATCAGATATCAAGAAGTTATAGCAGCAGTACATTAAGCTAGCATTCTCAGCATATTAAGCCGTTCACATAGATATGAATACTTTTAAAGACTTGATTTCAACACTAAGGTTATTGTTACAAGTGATCACAACTGGAGCCCTTAGTTATAGCTTAAATGGTATCTGAAAAGTCTTCTAGAGCTAATGCCCAATGTCCACTCTATATTCCAGTGAAATGTCCTTCTTGATGAGTGGGGTCAGTTACTGGGGCAGTATTAGGCTATAGCATGCATTTAATACACATAAATCATTAAGGCTATCTATATAAAGCACTCAAATATAGCACAATACTAAAATTACAGTTATTACTCAAAGCTACACACCGACAGTTCTGCTGGAAAGTAGCATGTATAGGGTTTGATGAGAATATGAGCGATTATCCTAAAATGTCTGTTTCTGGGAATCCAGCTTAAGGAGTACTGTCTCACACACCTCGGATCCCGTGCTCATCTGTACCATGAATTTTCAACCTATCCCGGTCCTGCTCCCCTCTGAGGCAGCGTTTGCTTGTGTGATACGGAGAGCATGTAGAGAGCCTTTTCCCCTTTGAGTATCATGGCTGCCATACCCCGGGAGGTGCGGGTAACTTATTCCACGGCAGGCAGATGACATAGCTGCATGTAGGGCTCTAAGGTATGTGCTTGCGCTGCTGAGCCTCTCTCTTGCATGTAATTTCTCCTTGAGTGGCCCCGAATCTCCCAGATCAGGCAGGCGGTACCCCAGTGTTTCCCCAGTAAGGGCAGGGAGGGTCGGAAGGTGTGCAGATAGAGGCCGCGGTTTAGAATTCTTAGAGGCGTCAGGCAACACGGATCCCTGCAGGTCTGGACCAACTTCATTGCGCTGCTGAGATATTTGGTGTGCTGCTCCTCCCGAAGTGTTCACTTCAGCTCGTTCAGCGCCAACTTGTGTTGCGGCTCCCTGCTCCACTGTCACAACTGTGTGTGGGCCGGCATTAACATCCGACTGGGCTAAAAAAGGTATATCAGCCATGTAAATTTTAGATGCCTGAGTCAGGTACTTGCGTGGTTCTGGTAAGGGGTGTACTTCTCTTTTTATGTTAACGCAAACACCCTTTAGGGAGGTGAATTCTTCTTGTAGAACTTCATGAAGCCTGAGGAAGTGTGTTTCAAGCATGGCTTTCACTTCCCTCATGATTAGCTTAGTAGCTAGCGCCATATTGGAGAAACGAAAAGCAGGTTTCCAGCAGACGTATTAGGCCTCTCACCACTTCAAACAGTAAAATACCAGTTGAAATAAAGGATAGTTAGGGTTTTTCCTCCTCCTTCCAAATGCAACGATTCAAGAGCTGTCCAGTTACTATGGAACTGGTTTGGTAACCCAGGGACCTGGGGGGGTATATTAGCGGCAGCTTTGACAACACTGTCAGTCTATAGAGGCCTCTCAGTCTCGCGGATAGCTGCAGTGTGGTCAGCTGAGGAACATAGGTAGTCCGTTTTGTGTAATGTGTCTCCAGACTCTTCTAGGAAAAAAACGTCCTACCGCAACAGCTATAGGCTCCGCCCCCCGTTCTACAATATCTTTAGTCATGTTAGACCACCAATAATTTCTTTTTGCTAATTCTTGCGTTTTGGCGATGCCAGGGTGACCAACGAGCAAAGAATCATGGACTGAATGTAGTAAGGATGTTCGGAGAGTTGGAGGAATGTATAACCTTGTGTCATGATAATAACATCCATCGGAATTGAGCTGTAAAAGTTGTAGAGGTTTAGTTTGGTCTTTTTGTTGTTCCTGGCGTACTATAGGTATAGAATCATAAGTGAAACAGATGAAATTTTGTGATGGAAGCAGGGATTGATGATGCAAGTGGGACGGAGTGTCCAGTGGTAGGCGTGAGAGGGCATCAGCTTTCTGTTTTTTTCCAGAGGGTCGGTAGGTTATCAGAAAATTAAAACGAGAAAAGAATAAATTCCATCTGACCTGTCTTGCAGAAAGAGTTCTTGTGGACTTCAAATATTGAAGATTCCGATGATCAGTGTAAATTAACGCTGGGATGGTAGTGCCTTCTAGAAGATGACGCCAATGTTCCAGTGAGAGTTTTATAGCAAGCAGTTCCTTATCCCCGATGGGATAGTTTTGTTCCGCAGTATTGAGGGTTCGTGAAAAAAAAGCGACTGGGTGCAAAGGTTTTTTACTGTCCTGTCTCTGGGATAGTACCGCTCCAACTGCATAATTGGAAGCGTCGACTTCCAAGACATATTGAAGTTTTGGGTCTGGGAAATGCAGGATGGGTGCACTAGTAAATTTCTGTTTGAACAGATCAAAAGCTTTCTGTGATTCATCTGTCCATTTAAAAGGTATATTGGCTTTTGTGAGTCTGGCCAGTGGAATTGCTAACTTAGAGAAGTTTTTAATAAATTTTCTGTAAAAGTTAGCAAATCCCATAAAGGACTGTACCTGACGTCAGGTTTTTGGTGTAGGCCAATCTAGGACAGCGTTTATTTTGTTATTCTCCATGCGTATACCTAAGGGGGAAATCTCATACCCCAGAAATGAAATTGTCTGAGAATTGAATATGCACTTCTCAGATTTGGCATACAAGAAATTAGTTCTAAGTCTAGAAAGAACTTGTCTAACATGGGACACATGTTGTTCAAAGGTTTTGGAATAGATCAGAATGTCATCCAGGTACACAACAATAAAAATATCTAGGATATCTCTAAATAAATCATTGATTAGATGCTGGAAAGTAGCAGGGGCATTACATAACCCAAATGGCATGACAACGTATTCGAACAAACCGTAGCGAGTCCGAAACGCCGTCAGCCATTCGTCCCCAGCTCTAATTCGGACAAGGTTGTAAGCACCTCTGAGGTCAAGTTTTGTAAAGTATTTAGCTCCCTCTAATCTCTCTATAAGTTCAGGGATTAGAGGTAACGGATAACTATTCTTGACCGTGATCTTATTTAGTTGACGGTAATCAACTATAGGTCTGAGGGAGCCATCTTTATTTTTAACAAAAAATATACCTGCTGCTTCGGGGGAAGTTGAGGGTCGGATGAAAGCCTTCTTGAGGTTTTCGTCTAGATAAGTTTTTAGGTGTGTGAGTTCTGGATTAGAAAGGGGAAATATGTGCCCACAAGGGATCTCTGAACCTGGGTAGATTTTGATGGGGCAATCATACTTCCTATGAGGAGGTAGACTTTCGGCCTCCTTTTTACTAAAAACGTCTGCGAAGTCTTGATAAACTTTGGGTATGGTGAAGTCAAGGGGAACTTCAGAGGTGTGTAGAATAGTAGTTGGGAAACAGGTTTTCTCACAATAAGCAGAATTAAATAAGAGTGAAGAAGTAGACCAGTTAATGTGTGGGTTATGAGTGTGTAACCAATAAACACCAAGGATAATGGGAGAAAGAGGTGAAGAGACGTCAAATGAAATGTATTCTCTATGATGATCATGTGTTGTTACAAGTAGAGGGATAGTATGGTATTTTACTGGGCCTGTAGTTATAGTTTTGCCATCTATACCTCTCAAACAGACAGGAGACCTTTTTTGCATCAAGGGTATTTTATTGACATCAACAAATTCTTTGTCAATGTAGGAAGCTGTGGCACCGGAGTCAATTATCGCGGATGCGGGGAGACGTTGCTGATCCCACTGCAAGAGAAGGGGTAGTTTTAGGTACAAAGCATTGGTATCCTGTGTAGTACAGCAATAGGAGTGTTGCAAGTTCTTACCCTTGTTTTGTCTGAGAAGGGATGGACAATCTCTGACTGTGTGGTCCTCGGAAGCACAATAGAGACAGAGGTTGTTAGAGCGTCTTCTTAGCTTTTCCTGAGGGGTTAGAGGGCCCTTTACAAAACCGATATCCATAGGTTCTGTAGTAGTTTTTGATGTTGCTGAGCTATGAGATATAGTTACTGTTTTTTTCTGATATGGGTCATGTGTGGATTTCTCCTGATGCCTTTCTCTTAGGCGTCTATCTATGGTAATGGTCAGGGTCATAAGCTCCTCTAGGGTAGGGGGCAGTTCTGAACGTGACAGCTCATCCTTAATCCCATCAGAGAGCCCTAACCTGAACTGGTTCCTGAGCGAAAGGTTGTTCCATTGGGAATCCTTTGCCCAATTTTTGAATTCGGTAATGTAGTCCTCTACAACCCTTTTTCTTTGTCTTAGACTGCGCATTGCATTTTCAGCTGTAAGCTGTTTATATGGGTCCTCATACAGCTGACCCATGGCTGCAAAGAAATTTTCTAAATAATTCAAAACATCTTCATTATTTTCAAAAAATGAGTTAGCCCAGTTACGGGGTTCACCCCTTAAATAGGAAATAGTGGTGAGTACTCTGACCCTATCATTGGGGTATGTATGTGGTTTAAGTGCAAACATCAATAGGCAAGCATTTTTGAATTCCCTATAAAGAGACCTATCTCCATAGAATTTCTCGGGGGCACTGACCTGGGGTTCTATAATGGGAACTCTTTTATCCACTACATCCCTAATATAGGCTTTGAGAGTGTCATTC
Source organism: Bombina bombina (assembly GCF_027579735.1). NCBI lineage: Eukaryota > Metazoa > Chordata > Amphibia > Anura > Bombinatoridae > Bombina > Bombina bombina. The sequence continues at coordinate 1,110,665,007 of NC_069500.1, forward strand.
TCTAATTTTAGTGTGTTGAGGCCATCTGTTAGCAAATCAACCCTTTGTTTTAATGCTTGCATATTAGCGTTGATCTCTGCTGGGTCCATCATTCAAAAGGGCTTAGTATTCTGTCACAGTCTTTAGTCTGGAATCTAAAATCACAGACATGTACCAGTGAGGATTAGGACCGCAATTTGCTGAGATCAACAGAAAAGTATAATGTGTAGCAAAAAGATACTGAATACTGCACAATGCTACTATGGAAAGCAGCTGTATTCTTGTATCACCAGGCTGTAATTTTATGTTGTTGGATTTTGGGCTACTTATCCCTATGCCTGACCTGTGCTATTTGTAAGGACTAAATTATTTGCAGGAGGGAAAAATATTGCCAAGAAATCCTTAGGTGCATATTATGCAAGGTTTAAATATTTTATAAAACAGAAAGGAGAGCATAAGGATCCATAATAAGGTTTATAAATAATAGAGTAAGCCTAGAATAAGCAACCTTAGGAGTCGTTAAGCTGCCTACAACACTAAACATAGGAATCCCTAATTTGGTAAGTGAAGTACGGTTGGTGTCTGTTATTGTACATAGGAAAGCGTGGAGATTGAACAGACACAGGCATAAACATTTACAAGTTAGTAATGCAGACCGATTTGTAGTGCAGCACAATTTGGAAAGTTTTAGCACTTACATTCGGCCAGGGTGAACGGAGCTCCGTTTTGTGGCAGCGCTGAGATGCAGAGCAGTAAGCAGCGGGCGGATGACGTCACCGCGGTGTAAGTGAAGGCGCCTGCTTAGCGAGTAACTCTGCTGTTTTCTGAGAGACGAGGTGCAGCTTCTGCTGAGAGGAGAAGGAATGGAGACAATAGTTAGTAGGTGTTGGAGGTGGAACTCCGGTCCGGTAAGCGAAAGTTTAGGCGACTGATATGAACAGCGTTCACACAGACAGAGAGGCTAGGAAACCAAAGGCAGCAATGCTTCAATGCTAAGCAAAGTAGGTAGGGCCTAGATCGGCTATAAATAGGGTTTAGTTGGAGATACAGAGAGAATCCTTAAAGGCACAGTAGAAGCTGGGCCATAAAGTAGAATCTGATAAATGTCCTGACAGAAAGCTACACACATAATCCACTGACATCAAACACTGGCAAGGGACACAATAACACCTTATATCTAAAATAATAGAACCTGAGGCGCGGGCAGACCGGGACCGTTCATTTGTTGTTTAATGTAAATAGTATTCTAAATAACTTCCTTTTAACAAAGGATAGTCATGGTGAATTATCTTTTGAGCGGAGCCATCCCAGCTTTTAGCGGCCTCACTACCGGATTTCCCCACAGACTCTCTACCTTCAAATGTTGTCGCAATATTCTTTGACTGTTCACTCTGGGATGGCCTGCCACTCCAGTGCCCGTTGGCACTTTGTATTTCTATGTTATCCTTAAAAACCTACAGCTGTTGTTGTACTTGGCGACTAGGAGCTGCGTCTCCAACCCTTTGTAACCTTATTCCATTTTCTACAATAAAGCTGTTTAAAAAAAAAAAAAAAAAAAAAAGACAACATTCTTGGACATATGTGAATCTATGTATAGGTAACTAACATATATAAACAGTATCAAACTTCTTTTATATTTGTATCTGGCTCTTTCCCATTAGTGGCCACTTTTGGACCATAATTATTAAGAATATGTGTAATTGGGAATAGTATTATGAAAATTAGGGGGTTAAGGGATAGATTCAACAACATAGAAGCAAATTACAATACATTGGGGCTAGTAGTTGGTGATGTGTAGATTTAAATTAAAACCATTGGTAAACCCCTTGTAGATTTCACAGTTACTATCTTTTAATGAACTGAGGATTCATTTAGTACATTTTCAATAGCAAGTCACCTGAACTACAATATGTAATTGGTTGCTTCTGTGGTAAAACATTTATATGATTAATTTGGGGATGTAGGACAATCATGGGATATATTTTCCTATGTTTAGTAAGTAAACTATGGGGGGGGGGGATGGAACAGTAAGGTAAGTGTAAGAGGATTGCAATATCAGCATTAAATTTTATATATGGAACTAGGTGGGACTATCAATATTAAGAAGACTAAAACATAATAGGGGGGTTGACGGATGGGGCCAATTTAAAGCACTAGGACAGGATGAACTAATCACGTGGAGAACAGCCAGGGCTGTTGCCTTATAATGTAATAGAATTTGCTCAAAAATGCCTTGAGACGTGCAGTTGCTGGATTCTCTAAATATATACAGTAGACTACAGTCAAGTAAGGGCAATAAGATTAGTAACCTCAGTTTTTGAGTTGTTATCAATCTAGGAACTAGTACTTGCAGCTTTCACTCCGACTATAGGTTTCTTATGGACCTTCATTCGGCTAATATCATTATCTAATGGCAGATATTATATATACTAAAATGATCACAGAACCAAACTTTTCTATGAAAACCGACTAGCATCAGGTATCATATAATATTATGTGATAAACACTCAAGGACTACGCTATATCATCATATAAGGATATCTCATATCAAATGCGATCACAAATAAGAATAAAACTTGAGGAATTTTATGGTACTTACAAATCTGTATCTACGCGAGTCACTGCTAAACTACAGATTGCCCAGGAGTAAATAATTTACTAGACTATAAAAGGGATAGGGGTAAAAAATGAATAAAAGGGAGATACCGAATTATTTCATATTTCCATATAATATTGTGATTTGGAGCATATGTTCAAGTCTTGACATGTGTAATAGCAAGAAAATATGTCAGAGAACAGATATGATACAAGAGTCAAGGTTCGAGTTTGTCAGCTTATCTTAGACCCAAGTATATAACTAAAAGTTTAATCTGATATCTGGATTATGGTAGCAAAACTTAACTGAAAATGTTTAGCGGTACCAAGTATTAATTAACAGATATGTTGTTTCTCATAGACTATGGAAAATAAGTCAAACTGTTCTAATTCTAACTTTCATCAAGCAGTGAACATTGCAGCCTAGACCAACTTGCATAAATAACTATATTAACAGGTAATATACACACTCATGTTTCCTATGTGACATTTTTCAAAGATCCAAGGGGTACTCAATATTTGTTATCTATATCTATAAAATATCACAAACATAACAATGGGATAAGTTTGCAGAGTTCAGCTATCAAGATGAGTATCCCAGACTCCAGAGAAACAACTAACAGCTTTATACTCCAAACAGAAATTAACTTTCATACCGCTAGAAGCTACATGCTGTGTAATACTCATCCCACACCAGATGGCCAGGGTAAATGGATTCCCCCAGCAACTTCACAAGATCCCGCCAGATACTGTCCTTGGGAAGATGTCTCTATTGCTAGCTTATGGTGTCTCTTGGCCATAAGTTTCCAAGCGATCAGGTTCTCCACTTGAATGTTATAGGTTACCTCATCAATGTCTCCACAGGTAATAAGTGGGGTAGTTAGGCTCTCTGCCTTGTTCTTTGTTGTTCCAACGTCAGTCCTATCAATTTGACTTGCTGCCTTCACTGGGTCTGTTACTATGTCCCTCCATGTATCGTGCAGGGTGGGTGGTGAACGATGTGGCCCCAGAGCATCATCGCTTTTATAAACAGCTATGGAGGCATATTTATGTGTATCGTGCTCTGCAGAATCTGCTTCAGTGGGCTAGGATGCCATCTTTAGCGTGTATTCAAACGTAGCTTGGTAGTCATCTAGGAGGCTGCTTATCTCCCTGATGATGTATGTCGTTATTGAGGACAGTAAAGCTGCAGTTAGCCGGTCTCAATCTTCACTATGGTTGCCATGTAGGCGGTAAAATGGCCAATCCTGAGGACTCCGATCAGCAAGGTTGGCACCAGAGCTGTGAGGCTTCGTTGCAGAGTGCCCTTCTCTTTAATTTTAGGTGTTTAGGTCTCCTGAGCTTATAGGTTCTCAATATTGGTAGAGCATAGGAGTCTGAATGGTTGCAAAGCTTGTTTTTTGTATAGAATATAGCTGGAGCCAGTGGCGGACCTAATGAACAGAGGGCCCTGGTGCAAGATTTTTTTTTGGGCCACCCCTCCTTAATAAATAAATAAAAATAACAAGATTCACTTGCCTGACTGATGCCCATTCAATGTAATGGGTGAGAGAACTGACTGATTAGATGGGGCTGTGTTCTTGAAATGTAAATTTTTTAACAATGTATTTGTTGAAAAAATGATTACAATGTAAAATATGAACAAAATTTACACACACAAAAACGTACATTTTTAACATTAAAAAAACAAAAATAAAAAAAATGACTAACTTCTATTATTCCTCCCAATATAAGGTGAGGAAACTGTATATTGTAAACTGGTTTGTTTGGTCAGTATATATTTAAGTACTTTAATTTGTATGTGTATATTCATATCACTATATAATATTTATTTTATAATAGACTTAAAAGAGCAAAAATAGAAGACTTTAATGTGCATTTAATTATTGCATTAATGCTTGCATATAATTATGTGTTTAATATCTGAAAATGGGTTTAACACATACACCTAGATTATAAGTTTTGAGCGCTGCCCCCTATAACCCCCTATAGCGCTGCCATTACATTAAAAAAAGGCATGTGCAGGTGATATGGCTGTGTTGAGCTCCATACTGCACCAAAAACAAGCAGTGTTTTAATGTGCTCGTGCACGCTTTCCCCATAGACATCAATAGGGAGAGTCGTCAAAAAAAAATTCTAAAACCTGCGATCGCGGAAACAAAGGCTCCGTAACGCAGCCCCATTGATGTCTATGGGGAAAAAGAAAATACAGTTTAAACCTAACACCCTAACATAAACCCTACGTTTAAACACCCCTAATCTGCTGCCCCTGACATCGGTGACGCCTGCCTACAGTTATTAACCCCTAATCTGCTGCTCCCGATATCGCCGCCACCTAAATAAAATTATTACCCTAATGTACTGCTCCCGATATCGCCGCCACTATACTAAAGTTATTCCGCCGCACCCCAACATCGCTGCAACTATATTAAAGTTATTAACCCCTATTACGCCACTCCCCAACATCGCCGCAACTAAATAAGGTTATTAACATCTAAACCTCTGGCCTCCCACATCACTAAATAAACATATTAACCCCTAAACAACAAGCCCCCCACATCGCAAAACAACCTAAATTAAACTATTAACCCCTAACCCTAACGTAACCATAACACCTCCTAACTTTAACATAATTAAAATATAGCTAAATTAAACTTACAATTATTAAATAAATAAACCTATTAATCCCTAAACCGCTAGCCCCCCACATCGCAACAACCTAAATTAAACTATATTAATCCCTAAACCTAACCCTAACGTAACCCTAAACCTAACCCTAACACCCCCTAACTTTAACATAATTAAATGAGATCTAAATTAATTTTACAAGTATTAACTAAATAATTCCTATTTAAAACTAAATACTTACCTGTGAAATAAAACCTAAGGTAACTACAATATAGCTAATAGTTACATTGTAGATAGCTTAGGTTTTATTTTTATTTCACAGCTAAGTTTGTATTTATTTTAACTAGGTAGACTAGTTAGTAAATAGTTATTAACTATTTAGTAACTACCTAGCTAAAATAAATACAAACTTACCTTTGAAATAAAACCTATTCTGCCTTACACTAAAACCTACCATTACAAAATAAAACAAAAACAAATTATCCAAGAAAATAAAGATTATTCCTATTCTAATACCGTTTTTTAAAAAAAATAAAAAAACCTAATCTAGAATAAACTACCAAGGGCCCTTAAAAGGGCCTTTTGGGGGCTTTAAAAGGGCCTTTTTTAGGGCATTGCCCTAAGTTAAACAACTCTTTTGCTAAAAATTAAACATCCCCTAAAAATATACATTACACAATATAAAAAAATTATTGCTATTCTAATACCCATAAAAAAACACCCCAAAATAAAAAACTAATCTAGAATGAACTACTAATTGCCATTAAAAGGGCCTTTTGTAGGGCATTGCCCTAAAGAAATCAGCTCTGCTTATGAAATAAAAATACAAATAAACACTAACATTACAAACCACCACCGCCCCAAACCCACAAAAAAGAAATATTTAAAAAAGCCTAAGCTACCCAGTGCCCTGAAAAGGGCATTTGTATGGGCATTTAGTTATTTTACTGCCCAGACCCTAAACTAAAAAAAAAAACCCACCCAAAAAAAACCTTAAAAAAAAATCCTAACACGAGGACTTCCGGTGGGCGGAACTTAGGAGCAGCAGCACCATCACAGAGCTCCGGCATCTGTATGCCCAAAAGACCGATCAAAGTGCTGCCTGACCTCCTCCCCACGCATAACTCTTGTTAGGTAATTACCCTTAAACAGGCCCCAATTGAATACCCAGTGTGAAGGGCATTTCCAACCAGCCCTTGCTCCCGGAGGCGCGAGAAGGCGACAAGGAGACCGGCGCAATCTTGGCGCGCAGTGAAAGAGCTGCATTAGGGACCAAACAGACTCCCACTGACCGGCGGGGTAAGGGAAGGTGCCGCAGCCCGCAGAAGAAGCCATCCGGCAGGATTGGGTGAGCTCAGTGACTTTTTGTTCTGCTTTGGGCTTGCAAGGAGGGGAGCGGGTGGGCAGCGGCCCTGCATCACCACACACCCGGCACCTCTGAGGCCCACACTGTACATAGGGGGAGACTTGATGCCTGTCCGGTTTGTCCGCCCATCCCTCCGCAGTCCACACCACTGAAACTTATTACACAGCAGAGAAAGGGGGGCCTGCTGGCCTGGTCAGCGAGGGGGACAGAGGGTAGAATCACGAGGTGTGAGCTACGACGCCAGGCCCTGCATTATTGCCATAACACTTTTAACTGGCTTCACTGAAAAGGGGCTGCAAGTGCCGTAGAGATCTCTCTCTCCCTCATTCTAAGGGGTAATACAAGGAAAAGTTTCTGCAGGGCCACAAGGGAAGCTCACTTTATCTGCATGTAACACCCTGCTTGAGACATCACTCTAGTGCAGTGCAGGCTTGATTTTACCGGTGGTCCTGCTCATGCTGGGTGCCCAGCTCCCTCTTTGCACCCTGTTTGACGTTTGACATTTTTGGGCCTACACCTGTTGCAACTGTAGCACTGGGTATTTCTTTAAACCACATCATAGCAGCTCAAAAAGGGAAGCCCAGCCTTTTTCCTCCACGCACTCGTGAGAGAGTTACTGACTGTATACCATCTGCAGCAGATAAAGTCGTTCTATAGTTTAGCTGGCACACATGAAAGTAGACAAATACTTCAAAGTTTCTGCTACCCAGGCTACACCCATCATGTCAGGAAGGCAAAGACCAGCAGAGAGAAAGCAGAAATTGACAGCAGAGCCTCAGATAGAAACACCTGGGCCCTCTGACAGGGACGCAACAATTCAAGACACTTCTCACACTATGCTTCAAGATTTAAAAGCCTTTTTCTCCCCAAAATGGAGTCCCTACAAGCAGGTATGGACAACCTCACTTCAGAAATCAGGCAGTACTCTACACGTCTACAGCATGCAGAGCAGAGAATCTCAGATGTAGAGGATAGTCAGCACTCCTCCTTAGTCACTGTTCAAAGATTAGAGCGCCAGAATTTCACGTTACAAGAAAAACTTGATGACCTTGAGAATCGGTCTCGCCGCAACAATTTGAGAGTGATAGGAGTCCCTGAGTCAATAAAAAATAAGGACCTGCTTGAATTCACAGCCCTGATGCTACCTAAACTACTGCAGCTTGATCCAGACACCCTGCCCCTGGATGTGGAAAGGGCACACAGAATTGGACCAGAGTCCTTACCCACAAGAGCTAACCAACGCCCCTACAAGTCATATTTAAATTTTTCGCTATCAAGAAAAGCTGGCGCTTCTTAAGGCGTACAGAGCTAAACCAGACCTCACTTTTGAGGGTCACAAACTGCTTATTTTCCAGGACTTTTCAGCAGAGGTCGCAAGAAAGAGAAAGGAGTTTGCACCTTTATGCTCTAAACTGCACTCGCAGGGCCGTCAGGCCTCACTTTTGTACCCAGCCAAATTATGGCTCAATACTCCTAGGGGCCCTAAACTTTTCCTCACACCTCAGCAGTTACAGGAATATCTGGACGCTGAAGACACGGATGTTCAGAGCTGAGTGGCACCATCCATCCTCAGTTTGATTTTATGTATCACTAAAATTCCAGTTCCAGGTGGCTTTTGTTGGCTATCATATGGCCCATTGGACTGGGTTTGAACTCTCAGTACTCCATCCGTAGTCTTCCCTAGCATATAGAGACTCCATTCCCAAGACCCGGGCAGCTAGGTCTCAGCAGGCTGCCCAATACACTCGCTGTCCTGGATGTGTTGACAATCATAATGGAACACTTGGGGCCACTGGGCGGCCAGGGCTGCTGCATTTTGCTCTTTTGTCTCTCCTGATCGCGGCTACCGCGGTCGGGGCACACAGCTCTCTGACCTCCTTGTTTGTCAGTCCAAGAGGGCTTGTGGGTGGAGATCCCTGGGATCATCACACTCATGAGCTCCTGACTGTTTGCATGTCTATCACTGTTTTTGCCTTTATTGCTCTCTGTTCATATATATGTTTATGTTTTGCATCTCTTCAAATATGGTTGTCTCACCCTGTTCTGCTTCCTTTTATAGGTCCTGGGGGGGGGTTCATGGAGGGGCCTGCGGCCAGCAACTGGTTCCTCAGAGTTTGGGGTTGCCTCCCTGGATTGTCGTAACTGTAAGTTGCTACCCACATACACAAATGACTTGACATATGCCTTTGACGCACATGACGGAGAGCGAGAACACTCTGGACCTACCTGTGTCTGCCACTGTGCACTTTTCCCCGCACCACATAGACCATGACTCAAAGCCTAAAGATTGTGTCCTGGAACGTTGGGGGCATCACATCCCCAGCTAAAAGGAGTATTATTTTGCAACACCTCAAACGCTTACACACAGATGTGGCTCTGTTACAAGAGACACATCTCACAGACGCTGAACATGAGAAGCTGAGGGTTAGATGGGTGGGTCAGGTCTACTATCTTCCAACTGAGGGCTGCAAACGTGGGGTTGCAATACTGGTCAAAAAGGGCCTTGCGTTTCAGATATCCACACTCAGCATCGACCCTAGTGGTAGATATATAATAGCAGCACTCAATTTTGCTGGGAAGTCCTACACTCTATGTAACGTCTATGGTCCCAACAGTCCTCTTCCTCAGTTCTAGCACTCTCTGCAGGCAGCTTTGTTACCATACGCAGACAAACCTCTCTTGGTGGGTGGCGACTATAATCTAATTCAAGCTACCCCGCTGGACCGTAAGGTTGAGGATGCTAACTCTGACCACACCAGAAAACAACTTAGACGCCACAGGGCAGACACAGTTACAATTGCTGCATTTAAAGCTGCTCTGGACCTGGTAGACTTGTGGAGACTCCGTTATCCGACCCATAGGGATTTCACTTGCCTCTCTAAAACACACAGCTCCCTGTCCTGGATCGATTACTTCTTGTGCTCTCCACAATTAAATAAACAGGTTAAACATACACACATAACGGACATTTTAATCTCAGATCATGCCCCTATCTGGCTGGAACTACAACACAATTCATGCACCCCCTCTCGAGGGACCTGGCGATTCCCCACATATCTTTATCACAATTTAGACTTTAGAAAGCACCTGAAGGCGGGATGGTTGGAATATGCAGGGTTTAATGCACAACATCACGACACCCCGGCACTCTTTTGGAACGCCTCAAAGGCAGTGATGAGGGGACACATAACTAGTTACACGGCATATTACAACTCTAAGCGTAAAAGAGCTGACATGGACACAGACACAGCAGTTACATCTGTATATAACGATTACCTAGCGCGCCCGTCCACCCAGACTAGACTAAAATATTATGAATGCAAGAAAATTAGAGAGGACACACTATATAGACAGGATTTAATCTTTCAGCATCACAGACAGGGACGCTTTTATAGATTTGGGAGTAAGACAGGTAAACTATTGGCTAATTCTGTCAGACTAGCCACACCTAAATCTGTAATCACCACTCTACGGGTGAATGGGACTATTCAGACTGACACCAAAAACATAACGGACGAATTTGTTCGTTTCTACACAGACCTATACACCAAGCGTCCCACAACACTTAGTGATAAGGAAACCTTTTGGAGCCATATACGGACCCCTACACTCACACAAGAGAGACTAGTCTCCCTAAATGCACATATATCAGCCCTGGAAGTCCAAAGGGCCATTAAAAGGGCCAAGTTAGGGAAAGCCCCGGGCCCTGATAGAATCCCCATAGAATATTACAAAATACTACAAGATGAAATTAGCCTCCCGCTATCCCAGTCATTTACCGCGTACCTAACTGGCGCAGCTCAACCGGCCTCATATAGACCGATATCCCTGCTGAACAACGACTACACGTTGTTCACGGCCATTTTGGCGGATAGGCTGGCTGGGGTTGTAGGGGAGGTCATTCACACAGACCAATCCGGGTTCATGAAACATCGCTCGTCGGTCACGAACATTTGCAAAACCCTTGCAATTATTTCGCACTACTGGCAGGCCAGAGGGGGAGTTCATTTTAGCTCACTGCCGGACACCTGTCTCCTCGCGATAGACGCGGAGAAGGCGTTCAACAGGGTGGAGTGGGACCACTTGCTGACAGCCCTAGATAAATTTGGAATCACTGGAGACTTTCACAACCTCATTCGGACGCTTAATCAAACCCCACACACATCAGTTGTAGTCAATGGAGAGATCTCACAATCTTTTACGCTGGAGAGGGGCACCCGCCAAGGCTGCCCGCTCTCGCCCCTCCTCTTCAACCTGGCGGTAGAACCGTTGGCTATTTATATTAGGGAGACTTTGGGGGGTGAGTGTTGGCTCGCATTCTGTGCACTTATCCCTCTATGCGGATGATCTACTGCTTTACATTCAGAATCCGAACACTGAGATCCCCAAACTCCTTGACTTACTACTTCAATTTGGCAACGTGTCTGGGTACAAGGTCAATCTTGACAAATCAGAACTAATGTACCTGAAAAATAATGCGGACCCGGACACACCCCACCCACCGCTTAAAATCACAACAGATGCGTTTAAATACCGAGGCATATATCTACACACGAACCCTAATTTGATTTATAAGCTCAACATTCCCCCGACGCTCACGCAGGTCCAAGCCCTTCTGACCGGCTGGTCTAAGCTCCCACTATCACTATCAGGAAGGACCAACCTAATAAAGATGATAGCAATGCCAAAACTGCTATACCCACTCCAACTACTGCTACTCCTCCTTACGCGAAAAGACACGCAAACTATAAACACAATGTTTTCCAGATTTGCGTGGAATGGTAAGAAACAAAGGATTAGTCGACTCAAGTTGGCTATGCCAGTTACCAGAGGTGGGCTTAAGTTGCCCAATGTAGAGTGGTACAACTGGGCCACATTGGCCAAGTTGATTTTTGAATGGTTGGAAGGCACAACAGTGTTTGGTGATAAGCAACTGGAGGCCCAGCTTGTACACCCGCTGGCCCGAGCCTTTCTGCTGCACGCAGAACTTTGTTCATTGCCGCCCCATATTAAAGATAGTATCTTGTTCAGGGACCCCCTCATGGCATGGACGAGATTGTGTAGGTGGTGGGGACTTTCTCACACTATCACCAGGCACCTCCCATTGCAGGGGAACCCAACCTTTCTCCCGGGTATGACCACACAGGTGTTCAGGACATGGGGGGAGAGGGACTTGACCTCAGTGTCACAGCTTATAGACCCTCTCTCTGGAGAAGTGTACTCACTAGCCACGCTTCAGGAAAAGTACAACCTCCCCCCACACAGTATCTTTCCATACCTTCAATGCACCCACTATGTACGCAAGCTTCAGACAGAGGGATTAGACATTAAGAAACACACATGTGGATAGTCTTTGCTCCCTGGCTAAACAGGGAACTCACTCCATCTCTTACATTTATGATCTAGTTATGCAGCAGACGGCTGTTGACGTTGTGCAACACCTGAGCGGCAAGTGGTCGACCACCCTGCATGAGGAGATAGACACAGATACACTGACGAATAGTTACGAGCGGGTCATAAAAGCCACCCTGGCTTCGGATGCCAGAGAATCACACCTTAAACTTATGCACCACAGCTATATCACACCAACCTTAAGAGCCAAATGGGTGCCCGGTGCAAGCTCCTCATGCCTGAAGTGCTCTTTCCCGGATCCGGGCATGGTGCATTTGTTCTGGGAATGTCCCAGAATCTTACAATTCTGGGAAAAGGTACAATTCTGGCTTTCCAAGATTACCGGCGACAAAACTAGACTAACAAGACATGAGGTTTTCTTCCTGCGGGCCGCCCCCCTTTCCTCCCGACAGTTTGTTTTATAAATGCAATCATATTGTTGTCCAGGAAATTAATACTTAAGCACTGGATCTTCCCCAAAAACCCACATATAACCCACCTCATAAGATTAGTGCACACCCAGTTTCTTGTTGAGCAAGCTGATGTTAAAGGGGATGTGGAGATGAGGGTAAAACATTTCATGTCCAAATGGGAACCTTACTTGCTGCACCTCGCTCCAGGCGTTAGACAACACCTTCTGGCACCCTTTCTCAATAGCACCTACCTCATGACTGAGCAACTGAAGGGCCAATGGCTCCTGACTGAAGAAAATACCTGACTTTCAACATATCACTTAATGACTTTCACCCATCCCTACCATTATTATAGACCTGGGACTGTGCCCAAAGACACGGACGCTGGACATCTACAAGCTGGCTGTGGGCGCCCCCCCCCTTCTTGCTTGTACAGGGTATAGAATTCATAATCCATTGTATGGGATTTATTACTGCAATAGAACTGTTACTTGTTTGTTACATGTTGTTGTTTTTTGCTACATTTTGAAATGTTAAATGATTGGTTATAAGACACCAGGCCTAGTTGATCGTGGCTTATGTTTAGTACAGGCTTAGGCTCACAGCTTCGTGGGCTGGCAGTGCAACATGTATGTAGGAATGTTTAAATGGTTTCAATTAAGATAACAGCAGCCACCTACTGTGAAACTAGGCTGTCAACTAAATAATTGTTTGTTCTCCCTTGTTTCCTTTCCCTCCTCCCCCCCCTTCCCATCTTTGACACCTCCCAAATCCCTACCCTGTTCCCACCCCGGTTCTACCTTCCCCACCACCTCCCCATAGTCCCCCCCTCCCTCCCTCCTCTCCCACCCGCCAGTCCACATTGCCCACCCTTCCCTACCAGAAAGGTTAACCAGGAAATGAGCGTGAGCTCAGGATGAGATCACTAAACTAAACTCCTGTGTATTTTCTTTCCTCTTTACCGTAAACCTGTGTACTGTTTAACCAAAGCAACGTAGGGATTGGTGCTTTAACACATTGACTGAGTTAGCAATAGGAAATGTAAAGTTATTTATTTCTTGCTTACTTATTTCTGCCCCCCCCCTCCGCTCCCCTCTCTCCATAATCCAACCCTTACCCCGATATGTCCTGATGCCCATCTCCCCCTGAAACCCCCCCCCCCACCCTCAGCCTCATCTCTCCTTATTAGCATTGGTTTGATCATAAAAAGGAAAGCAAGCTCGGAGAGGCTGCTATGCACTATTTGTATGACTCCCTCACCTTCACTAACTGAAAGTCTGACTATGTAAAAGCATTACTGTACTCTGGTTATTGCGGTGAATTGTAATGTCCCTCTCTGGGCGAGTTTGTGAAAATAAAGTTATTTAAAAAAAAAAAAAAATCTAACCCCCTGATGATCCACTTACAGTTTTTGAAGTCCCGCTTGAACGATCTTCATCCCGGAGTTAAAGTCTTGATTCAGGTGACGAGAAGTCCAGGCGGCATCTTCTATCTTGATCCCGGAGGCGCGGAGTGGGTCCATCCTGAAGACATCTGGCACGGAGCATCCTCCAATAGGAATTAGAGCTGCTAAAATCCTCTGGCACAGAGCATCAACCAATAGGAATTAGAGCTGCTAAAATCCTATTGGCTGTTCAAATCAGCCAATAGGATTCACGCAGCTCTAATTCTATTGGATGATGAATCAGCCAATAGAATAAAAGCTGCTTAAATCCTATTGGCTGATTTGAACAGCCAATAGGATTTAAGCAGCTCTCATTCTATTGGCTGATTCATTGCCCAATAGAATTAGAGCTGCTTAAATCCTATTGACTGATTTGAACAGCCAATAGGATTTTAGAAGCTCTAATTCCTATTGGCTGATTCAAAATTTTCAGCCAATAGGAATACAAGGGACGCCATCTTGGATCGCGTCCCTTGCATTGAAGATTCAGTGTACGGCGGCGACCGTATGAAGAGGATGCTCCACGTTGGATGTCTTCTGGATGGACCCGCTCCGCGCCTACGGGATCAAGATAGAAGATGCCACCTAGATGAAGATTGAAGAGGCTGCCTGGATGAAGACTTCTCACCGCCTTTATCAGGACTTTGCTGCCGAGATGAAGATTGACAAGGTCGTCTGGATGAAGACTTCTCGCCGCCTGGATCAGGACTTCAACTCCGGGATGAAGATCGTTCAAGCGGGACTTCAAAAACTGTAAGTTGATTGTGTTAGGCTTTTTTAAGGGTTTTTTGGGTGTGTTTTTTTTATTTAGTTTAGGGTCTGGGCAGTAAAACAGCTAAATGCCCTTTTAAGGACAATGCCCATACAAAAGCCATTTTCAGGGCAATGGGTAGCTTAGGTTTTTTTAGAATTAGGTTTTTTATTTTGGGGGTTGGTTGGGTGGTGGGTTTACTGTTGGGGGGGTCTTTGTATTTTTTTTTACAAGCAAAAGAGCTGATATCTTTGGGGGAATGCCCCACAAAAGGCTCTTTTAAGGGCCATTGGTAGTTTATTGTAGGCTAGGGTTTATTTTTATTTTGGGTAGTAGGATTTTTTAAATGTGTAGTTTAGTTTAATTTATTTGGTAGTTAGTTTAATTTTAGTTTAATTATTATATTAGTTTGATTGGTAGTTTAAACTTAGTTTTTATTTAATTTGACAGGTAAGATTTAATTTAACATAGGGAAATTTTAATTTTAATATAAAGTTAGGGGTTGCTAGGTTTAGGGGTAAATAGTTTAATTTAGTTATTTCGACGTGGGGGGCTTTTGGTTTAGGGGTTAATAGTTTAGTATATTTCATTGTGGGGGGCTTGCGGTTTAGGGGTTAATAGGTTTAGTATAGTAGTGGCGGTGTAGGGCTTAATAACTTTAGTATAGTGGGGGCGATGTGGGCGGACAGCAGATTAGGGGTTAATAATATTTAAATAGTGTTTGTGATGCGGGAGGGCAGTGGTTTATGGGTTAATGAATAGGGATTAATAAAAAAAATAAGTGGCGGCGATGTCTCAAGCGGCAGATTATGGGTTAAAAACTTTAAAATAGTGTTTGCAATGCTGGAGAGCCTCAGTTTAGGGGTTAATAGGTAGTTTATGGGTGTTGGTGTACTTTTTAACACTTTAGTTATTAGTTTTATGTTACAGCTTTGTAGCGTAAAACTCATTCGGCTAGATTTGGAGTTTGGCGGTAGATGGGTTGCTAACGCCACGCGTGTTTTATGTCTAACGCGCGGCATTGTTTGACTCCGGTATTTTGAGTTAAAAAAAGACCATCTAACGATGCTCCTAACGCGTGTATGTCACACGCGGAATCCTGCCCGCGTTAGACAGTCTCCCATAGAGATCAATGGAAAAGCAAAAAAATAGCTTTTTTCACCTAACACTCGATCTCGCAAGAAATAAGCACAGCTCGGTCATATGACGCATACCACATCATGCATAACAATAACACGCCGCAAATGTCACAACAACAATCAATCAACAAAGCACACAAGCATTACACATTCACAAGCGGGGGGGATTTTAATAAAATTTAATACGGGGAATACGCATATACTTTAAGATGCCGAAATTCGCAAAATAACAACAAGGAATTAAAAATATATACATACACTAGAAAAATAATCGCATTCAATATCACTATAATTTAGGACAAACATACATATACAACACTTCACTAATACCACACCATCGCAAATTCACATTTAAACAGAATACTATTGGACAATGTTATAGAAAACGACCACTATGACATCATCGCATTCTACACATTCCACAAATACTAACTCAAAATGAGCATGCGCAAATTCACCCAACTAATACACATTGCACTAATATTAATTGCTAATAAAGCACACCTGAACACAATTTACAACGGAAATCGGTACATCATTAAACATTTACACAGGGTATATAAGCACCACACAAGCAGGGCTTCTTTGACTGTGTTGCTGGTGGGTCTTTGGAGATTTAAGATTAGAGAGTTTGTGCATTATTGTGAGTGAGTTAGTGTTAGCGTGAGAGAGTCAGTTGTTAGTGTTATCGTGAGTGAGTTAGTGGGAGTGGGAGAGAGTCTGTTAGTGGGAGCGTGAGTGAGTTAGTGGGAGTTGTTAGTGAGAGTTGTTAGTGAGAGTTAGTGCTAGTGGGAGCGTGAGTTAGTGGTAGTTAGTGAGAGTTAGTGGGAGTGATTGTTAGTGAGAATTAGTAGTAGTGTGTTAGTGAGAATTAGTAGTAGTGTGAGTTAGCGAGCGAGTGATTTTTCTGTACACTTAACACATTTACACGCAAACACATTCAATACATACATACACTTATCAATAACACTACATACACTCCATACCCCCTACCCCCTCATACTACACTCCATACCCCATTCCCTGTAGTCCCATTTACTCTTATCCCATACCCCATACCCATCCCATACCCATCCCATACCCATCCCCTAGTTACATTTAGTTTACATATCCTCCTTTTAGTCTTCTTCTTCTTTTGGTTTATTTAAATACTCCTTACCCTCTTTGTTTTTTTAGATCCCTCTCACACTTTCAGCACTTTTTTTGTCTTTTTAGTTCTTTATTTTGACCCCCTTTCATTTCATCACACTCACTTTTTGTTTGATTGTTTGGGGTTTAGTTTAGGGAACAGATGGAGGGCAGGCAGGAGAAAGGTAGAGGGGGGAGGAGAGGGAGGGGGAGAGGAACAGGGCAGGAAGGGGGGCAGGAAGCGGGGGTGGAAGCGGTGGGTGGACCCAGCCACTTGGTTCAAGATGAACAAGTGGCTGGGCCCAGTGGCGGACAGAGTAGGGCTTCACAGTCCGGGAAACAGAGGGCATCGTCACAGGGGAAGGCCAAGGCGACTAAGGAGGCAAGGTTTTCGATGGAGGAGAAGGAGGCCCTCGTAGAGGCCTATATGGCCAGGTATAGGAGGCTGCAGCACCAGAAAACTACCCTGAATGACAAGAGGAGGCTCTGGAATGAGATAAGGAATGCAGTCAATGCAGTGGGTGGCCGGAACAGAGATATGGACTCTATAAAACATCGCTACCGGGACTGTAAGATGGATATCAAGAAAAAGTTAAGCCTGGAGGCCCGACATTCCGCAGGAACCGGTGGCGGCCCTGCCCTGGAAATAGAGTACTGCCGATGGGAGGAAATGTTGCGGCCCAGCATCTCCGAGGTGGATGTAGTCGGTATCGGAGGAATTGATACCGGGAACCTGCCATTCTCATCTGACGGTAAGCTCATTTAAGAATAAATTCACATACGAATGTATTTAAAGGGACACTATACGCAAACCTTTACTTTCATGATTGAGGTAGCGAATACAATTTGACAAAACATTCAAATGTACTTATATTACCTAATTTGAATCAGTCTTGAGATATATTTTAATGAAGAAATAGCCATGCACACAGTGAAACAATCACAGGAGGCAGCTATATTCAGCTAACAATCAGCATCTTATAAGCATATTTAGATATGCTTTTCAGCAAAGAATATCCAGAGAATGAAGCTAATTAGATAATAAAAGTACATTAGAAAGTTGATTATAAATGTATGCTTCTAAATCATGAAAGATAAAACATTGGGTTTCATGTCCCTTTAAGGATCAGATTAATGCTATAACGTTGTTTACACGCATTCACAATTACTTTGCGGTTACATCAGTATCTAGGCTATAGGTTAGGTGTGCATTTAAACAGACTGAAAACAAACGCTAAAACATTCAGATTGACCAGAGATATCACAAACACGGTTTAGAAAATGCGGAAATCGTATTGATTGTAAGATTTCAAAGTGGATTAATGATTCTGCATTTGTAATTGTATCGTAAGCTAAGTCATTTAAAGCTTGATTTGCAAATATGCTAATATATACATTATTTTTTTTTTCTAATATACAGAGTCTGGGGAGGAGGCAGCACAACAAATACAGCCTCCTCAATCTCCCCGGGATGAGAGTGGTGGGGAGGAATTTCCACTTCGAAGGGAAGAGGCCCCCCGTGACGAAGAGGGCACGGAAGCAGATGAAGAGGCCCCGGAAGCAGAGGAGGAGCCCGCGGAACCAGAGGCCCCTCAAGGACCCGCACACCGCCGTGCACGGGTACCCCGCCAAGCACAACAAGAGGAAATAGCGGAGGTGCGGGTACTACTGGACTACATAGACCAGATGCGTTACTCCAAAATAATTCCAAAATCAAATAATTGAAGGCCAAAACCAAATAGTAAACATACTTAATAGAATCGAACAAGGGCAAAACAGAATCATTAATCTACATCAAGAGATGTTCAATTTTTTCCGGGAGGCGCATGCTGGTCTGCCTCCTGGTCCGCCTCCTGCTGCTGGTCCTCCTGCTGCTGGGCCTCTTGCTGCTGGGCCTCCTGCTGCTGGCCCATCTCCTCCTGCCGGCCCATCTCCTCCTGCCGACCCATCTCCTCTTCTTCAGCCATCTCCTCCTCTTCAGCCATCTCCTCCTCTTCAGCCATCTTCTCCTCTTCAGCCATCTTCTCCTCCTCAGCCATCTTCTCCTCCTCAGCCATCTTCTCCTCCTCACCTTGTTCGTCCCAGTACTCTTCCTTCCACTCTTCCCACAACATCTCCAAGGAGAACTCTTCGGAGTCGGCAGTTGCCCCTCCCAGAGCCTCAGCCCCGTGGGAAGAGGGGAAGGAAGAGGAAGTAAGTATTTTTTTTCATGTTTAATGTTTTTTTTATTTAATGTGTAATGGATAGGTATGTGATGATGTGGTTTTCATACACTTGTGGACCACACTCTGTATATAATCTACTTCTATGGGACCGGGTCCATGGAGGCAGATTGTTTGCAGAGTGTGGGTTATAAGTGTGTGAAAACCAAATCATCACATACCTATCCTTGTTCATGATATTGATTGGTTTCTGTGATGTGATGTCCAAACTGTATCCCGAATCGCAAACAAAATTACCATTACAATTATCCATGATGGCATATTACTATTTGAATGCCAATAACACAGCTTAAAGGGACAGTCAGAAAATTATTGATTACAAAGAAAACACTGTATTACGCATTATCAAGTTGGAAACAACAAAACATGGAGAAATACGTGTGACTTATGTGCTTACCCTTGTATCTATGACTATGAAAAATGACCACTTATTTGTTGTTCTGACATAACAACATTTTAGATATCAATGATCAATACATGGTAAATAATATGCTGTATGAGCACAAGGTTTTACATATCCAAATGCTATCCAAATGCCCTCTAGTGGTCAAATTGCATAATGATTACATGCACTCTTCAAGCTCGAAGAAATGAGCACACGAACCTCATAGGTTTAGCTAGCAAATTAAAATAAACACAGACAAATGATTAATTGGTGAGAAACATTTGATATCATTGATATTACAAAATTGACTTTTAAAATAATGCAAAACATTATTTGTTTTCTAAACTGTCCCTTTAACAAAATTACATATGCTAACATATATTTGAAGATTGTTGGTATATCTACATGTACTTGTTCAAACAATATTTTTTTAAATCAAATTAATATTGACATGTTAAATAAAGTCTATTTTCTTAAAGAGACATTATTGTGTTAATTTCTTTTTAGAAAGACATTTGTTTTAACAATGAATATGGTTTAAAGTCCTTTTAGGAGTGGGGGGTGAAAATATGCTAACAATAATATATTTGGAGATTAACCAATGTGGAACTCATACATGATACAAAAATCAACATTTGCATTAAAGGGACAGTATACTATATTTTTAACAGAACTGTATGTAATAGACACTACTAGAAACAACAAGATTAACATATACTGATATCAATATTACAAAGCTTTAAACACTTTCAAAGAAAATCGGGTTAGCTCTATTGAAAATATAGATGAACCCCCATTACAACCGTAAAACAAGACAATACACCATCATACACAAAACAGGAGAAAGCTGGAGATGGTACTCACATGAAACTTAGAGGCTTGGCGAGGAGTCTGAAAATTACTTACATTTTATTTGAACAGAAGCAAAATGAAACGTGTATTTGTTAAACAATGGACTATCTAACTAGAGAACAAATTAAAAGATTTGATTTATAATGTGAGTGTCTAATGAACCTTTAATAAAATATACAACGAAATTATATTTAGAAGAAGTCGGCATCATATATTTAGCATATGATAAAGATAAATGCATATTGATTACTTTATTCAAACACAATAGCGCATATTTATGAATTAGATATCTTTAACATTAAACACAACATTCATTTTTCAGAAAAAGGAACATATTGTTGACAAACATATTAAACAGCATGGACTATAGAGATTTGCACTTGCCTCGAAATATTATATGCATGAAAACATTTTGCTTTCTTTCGTTTATTCAACCAGACATCCATCAAAAGAGAATGTGGTGGTCTTTATCAGCTACGGGTCAACAATGTAACATGATGCAAATAATCCATATTCGCAAGGTTTTTAAAATTGGCTTCATTCACAAACGTGTTTAACATGCACAAACAAATATTGCAGGACTACGTAATACAATCAGACGTGTTTTTACCTTTGCATGTGACGTCTTAATTAACATGGCGCTTCCTTGATCACGTAAGAACGCCATCCAATAAAAGGCACATTCTTGATCACGTAAGAACGCAAATCAAAAAAAGGCGCATCCTTGATCGCGTCAAAACGCAATCCAATAAAAGGCACATTCTTGATCACGTAAGAACGTCAGTCAATACAAGGAATCATTGGACAGCCTGGCAGGTGACGTCTTAAGCAACATGGCACATCCGAGATCGCTGAAAAACCGCATCCAATACAAGGACTCAGTTGACACCTTTGCATATCAATAAGAAACGTATTTATATTTTAGTAACTAGTATGTGTGTAGATTGCTATCTAGGAATGTCACGAAATCATGAATCATCTTTTCGGACTTGACTGTCCCTTTAACTATAGCTATGGTGTATATCTTTAACATTTAAAAGATACACATGAGAAATACATATGCCATTGATGTTTTAAGATATGTTTAGATTGTTTTGGAATAACAATAATGACACATGTATTGATTAAACATGTCATTTATTCAAGTTGAAATATGGTCAGCCTACCTATAGCCATATATGGGAGGAGAAGTATTTTGTTAACATATTTGTTAAAAAATATTCATCATCTAAAATATGCGCATAACACACAGAGATTTATTTGGTTACACTTTTACAATAAGATAGAATTGAAAATGAAATACATGTGCTGTCAACATTACAATAAGATTGTTTATTAATAAGATTATATGTCCTTGTTCATGTAAAAAGGACAAAAACGCTTTAGAAATGGAAATACATTCATTAACAATTGTGCTCACCATCACTTAAAGGGACATTATTTTGTTTTTAAAAAGAGGATACACATAGACAATACTATTTCAATAAAATGAACACTTTACAGGGATTATATCATTGTATCAATCCTCAGATCATTTGTTAAAGGTGCATCAATTCATGCAGAGTTTCTAAATACACACATGGATGTGAAAATTGAAATATACATATATACACAAATAACAATCTATATATACATATATAAAAGAATTACTATGCTAATCATAATCATGCAATGATAAAGCTTTGAGAAAAATATATAAAGACAAATAATAAAATTACATTGGAGATGTTCATCTTAAAGTCATTTACAATTGTATTACATATATGATTCTTGAAAATCCATTTTTTTTGTAGGTCCCTTTAAGGATCAACCAGATAAACTAGAGATTCCAATCAATAAAATGAAGAATGAGGACAAAGAATCGTGCAATGACATGTCTTTTATTAGTATGTAAGAAAACATCAACAACATTTATAAATCATCTTGTAAAAAAAAGGAATATTTGAGCCATATGACAAGGTAACAGAGTGCATCACAGTCCATGAAGAGAGTTGCCAAGGACCAGCATAGCCCCATTGGAGACATATGACAAGGTAACACAGTGCATCACAGTCCATGAAGAGAGTTGCCAAGGGCCAGCATAGCCCCATTGGAGACATATGACAAGGTAACACAGTGCATCACAGTCCATGAAGAGAGTTGCCAAGTGCCAGCATAGCCCCATTGGAGACATATGACAAGGTAACACAGTGCATCACAGTCCATGAAGAGAGTTGCCAAGGGCCAGCATAGCCCCATTGGAGACATATGACAAGGTAACACAGTGCATCACAGTCCATGAAGAGAGTTGCCAAGGGCCAGCATAGCCCCATTGGAGACATATGACAAGGTAACACAGTGCATCACAGTCCATGAAGAGAGTTGCCAAGGGCCAGCATAGCCCCATTGGAGACATATGACAAGGTAACACAGTGCATCACAGTCCATGAAGAGAGTTGCCAAGGGCCAGCATAGCCCCATTGGAGACATATGACAAGGTAACACAGTGCATCACAGTCCATGAAGAGAGTTGCCAAGTGCCAGCATAGCCCCATTGGAGACATATGACAAGGTAACACAGTGCATCACAGTCCATGAAGAGAGTTGCCAAGGGCCAGCATAGCCCCATTGGAGACATATGACAAGGTAACACAGTGCATCACAGTCCATGAAGAGAGTTGCCAAGGGCCAGCATAGCCCCATTGGAGACATATGACAAGGTAACACAGTGCATCACAGTCCATGAAGAGAGTTGCCAAGGGCCAGCATAGCCCCATTGGAGACATATGACAAGGTAACACAGTGCATCACAGTCCATGAAGAGAGTTGCCAAGTGCCAGCATAGCCCCATTGGAGACATATGACAAGGTAACACAGTGCATCACAGTCCATGAAGAGAGTTGCCAAGGGCCAGCATAGCCCCATTGGAGACATATGACAAGGTAAAAGAGTGCAACAGGCACAACAATAAACTTAGAAAAAGGCCAAATGGCAACAATAACAAAAACATCAACATGTGGACGGAGGATTCTTATCTGCGCCCTTGGAGCATCTCCAGATCCTCCACTTACTGGTCATCCTCTTCATCGTCCTGTGCATGTCCAGCTCCGGATTCAGGCCTTGAATTTAATAGCATGATCTGCCGCAGAGTCAAATCCTGAACCCGGAGCTGGGCCTGCATGGTGTCGTTCATCCCTCTCAGGACAGCTGCGTTCCTCAACACGGCCTGCTCTACTCGTGCTATACCTTCTAGCATGAGCCATGCTGAGTCACAGCCTAAAATAAAGAATAAATCAAATATTAAGGATAATTACACAATAGACGAAAAAATAAGCAAAGATACATTGTCATCATAAAGACAAATCATTATTTACATCAATTTGTTTACATTGATTCTTTACACATTAAATGTTATTCAGACAGACCAAAATCATTAAAGGGACAGTTTACTCAAACATGTTGTCCCCTTTAATTGGTTTTCGATGATCCACTTATACAGCTTGAGTGTATCAAATCTTGTTAAAGGATTTACATTGTACTTACATTAGCAATTTAAATATTTTAATTATACTGTGGTAGGCACACCTATCCTTAAACATTTTGGCGTTGAGGACAAGCTGTGTAAACATAGCAACCTGAAGAAATTACATTCCCACTGGGTTAGACAAGAGATAATGTATCAACATTTGTACATAAATTGTTGGATCCAAGTAGTGGTGATTGGTATATGTAGTGATATCAAATTAAAGGGACACTGAACCTAAATATTTAATTGACTGATTCAGATAGAGCATGACAGTACAAATAAGAAAAAATTAAACATATTCTTTAAATGTTAGAATTCTCTAGCTAGATTTTGAATGCAAGAATGTAGGTTTTTAGGGCAGGCCATATTTGTTTATCAACTTTGGTTGTCCCTGCTGGTTGATGGATACATTCATCCAACAATAAAGAAATGATGTCCACAATTATTTTCTATTTAAAATTAATTCTAGGCATTTCTTTGTTTCAATCTAGATAGCAAGAGAATGAAGAATAATTCTTAAGAGAAGTAAATTATAAATTTGATTAACATTGCATGCTCTATTTGAATAACAATAGAAACAATTTTCCTTTAGTGTACCTTTAACCCCTTAATGACCACAGCACTTTTCCATTTTCTGTCCGTTTGGGACCAAGGCTATTTTTACATTTTTGCGGTGTTTGTGTTTAGCTGTAATTTTCTTCTTACTCATTTACTGTACCCACACATATTATATACCGTTTTTCTCGCCACTAAATGGACTTTCTAAAGATACCATTATTTTCATCATATCTTATAATTTACTACAAAAAAAAATATAAAATATGAGGAAAAATTTAAAAAAACACACTTTTTCTAACTTTGACCCCCAAAATCTGTTACATATCTACAACCACCAAAAAACACCCATGCTAAATAGTTTCAAAATTTTGTCCTGAGTTTAGAAATACCCAATGTTTACATGTTCTTTGCTTTTTGTGCAAGTTATAGGGCCATAAATACAAGTAGCACTTTGCTATTTCCAAACCACTTTTTTCCAAAATTAGTGCTAGTTACATTAGAACACTAATATCTTTCAGGAATCCCTGAATATCCCTTGACATGTATATATTTTTTTTTAGTAGACATCCCAAAGTATTGATCTAGGACAATTTTGGTATATTTCATACCACCATTTCACCGCCAAATGCGATCAAATACAAAAAAACGTTCACTTTTTCACAAATTTTTTCACAAACTTTTGGTTTCTCACTGAAATTATTTACAAACAACTTGTGCAATTATGGCATACATGGTTGTAAATTCTTCTCTGGGATCCCCTTTGTTCAGAAATAGCAGACATATATGGCTTTGGCGTTGCTTTTTGGTAATTAGAAGGCCGCTAAATGCCACTGCGCACCACAAGTGTATTATGCCCAGCAGTTAAGGGGTTAATTAGGGAGCTTTTAGGGAGCTTGTAGGGTTAATTTTAGCTTTAGTGTAGTATAGTAGACAACCCCAAGTATTGATCTAGGCACATTTTGGTATATTTCATGCCACCATTTCACCGCCAAATGCGATCAAATTGAAAAAAAAGTTAAATTTTTCACAATTTTAGGTTTCTCACTGAAATAATTTACAAACAGCTTGTGCAATTATGGCACAAATGGTTGTAAATACTTGTCTGGGATCCCCTTTGTTCAGAAATAGCAGACATATATGACTTTGGCGTTGCTTTCTGGTAATTAGAAGGCCGCTAAATCCTGCTGCGCCTCACACGTGTATTATGGCTAGCAGTGAAGGAGTTAATTAGGGAGTTTGTAGGGAGCTTGCAGGGTTAATTTTAGCTTTAGTGTAGAGATCAGCCTCCCACCTGACACATCCCACCCCCTGATCCCTCCCAAACAGCTCCCTTCCCTCCCCCACCCCACAATTGTCCCCGCCATCTTAAGTACTGGCAGAAAGTCTGCCAGTACTAAAATAAAAGGGTTTTTTAAAAAAAATAAAAAATTTTTTTAGCATATTTACATATGCTAGGGTGTAGGATCCCCCCCTTAGCCCCCAACCTCCCTGATCCCCCCCAAAACCGCTCTCTAACCCTCCCCTCTGCCTCATTGGGGGCCATCTTGGGTACTGGCAGCTGTCTGCCAGTACCCAGTTTGCAAAAAAAAGTGCTTTTTTTATTTTTTTGGGGCTTTTTTCTGTAGTGTAGCTTCCCCCCCCCCCCACACAGACAATCCCCCACCACCTTGCTGATCTTTTTTTTTTTTTAAGATTTCGATATTTATACATTTTTTATTAAATCATTTTCTGTAGTGTAGCGGTTCCCACCCGCTCCCTCCCCGTGCACGCGCCCGCCCCCGCCCTCCCGTGCACGCGCGCGCGTCCGTGCGCGCCCCTGCTCGTCCCCGCCCACGATCCCGCCCCCCCTGCACATAACCAGGGCCATCGATGGCCGCCACCCGCCTCCCGGTCCGGCTCCCACCCACCAACGCAGGTAGCCACCGATCTCCGGTGCAGAGAGGGCCACAGAGTGGCTCTCTCTGCACCGGATGGCTACCAAAGGTTATTGCAGGATGCCTCCATATCGAGGCATCACTGCAATAACCGGAAAGCAGCTGGAAGCGAGCAGGATCGTTTCCAGCTGCTTTCCAAACCGAGGACGTGCAGGGTACGTTCTCAGGCATTAACTGCCTTTTTTTTGAGGACGTACCCTGCACGTCCTCGGTCGTTAAGGGGTTAAGTATCTTATAATGTTGATTTTGAATGATACTTACAGCTGTGCCTGGGAAGGACAATCCGACACCCAGGACAATGAAGGTTGAGACAGGGGGGAGGGATGGGATTGGGTTGGGGAGGGATGGGATTGTGTTGGGGAGGGATGGGATTGGGTTGGGGAGGGATGAGCTGCTGCTCCGGGGTAGGCCGTACAGCTGGGGAGTGGTGAGTTGGGGTCTGGGCAGCTGTACGGCCCATAATACGGGGAGAGCGGTGAAGGGGGGTGAAGGGGCGTTTTTTGGGAGGGACAGGAAATGACAAATGAGAAGGGCCGGCAGGGGTCTGGGCCTGAGCAGAGGTCTGGGCCTGGGCAGTGGTCTGGGCATGGGCAGGGGTCTGGGCCTGGGCAGTGGTCTGGGCATGGGCAGGGGTCTGGGCCTGGGCAGTGGTCTGGGCAGGGGCAGGGGTCTGTGACTGGGCAGGGGACTGGTCAGGGGCGGAAACCAGATGACCAGAGGTGGAGGATCCATCTGAAAAAAATAATCCAAATATATTAACATCTCATACATCATGAAATCAAATCAACGCATTTCAAATTGATTATGTTTTCAATATACTTCGAAGTGTGTTTGAATTTCTAAACAATTATGAAATGAGGATATGGTATGCATATAGGCACTCAGATGAATATCAATGACTGTCTGTACAATTATAACATTATTATTGTGTTTTGGCCTGGAATATGCATGTGACATAATGATTGCATGAATTATAAATTTTAAAATAAAAACAACAAAAAAATATTTATCATGCTGCCTGATATAGAAAGGGGGCAGTAGTGTATTTGAACAGACAAATAATCTTCCTTTTTAAAGTGCAAAAGCTGTAGACTTTGAATGTCTTCAATAAAATGATTTCCAATAAAGCAACATGTTGGAAACATGATAGATATATTTCACATACCATCAGACTTCAAGGCAGCCTCTTCCTCCTCCGTCACACATGTTAAATCAATCTCAGTAAAACATAACATGTTGTGTACACGTTAAGATCAGATATTATAACATATGTTACTGTTGATCAAAGACACACATCAATGTTGCATTAAAGATATACACACCCAAAGTTATGATTTACATCATTTTGATGGAGCATACAAATTACATTAGATTTGTTATTCTCAATGATTCAGATTTTCGATGTATTGTTTGTATTAATTTAAAAATCATAAAAGCATAGTACATAGAAAATTTAAGATTTCTCATGTGTGTATCACTTGATGACTGTTGTCAAAAATGAACATGGAAACAAACATATGCTATACATCTTCTGAATAACAAATGTGTAGACTAACAACGTTTTAATTATTAATCTTTCAATATTCAAAGAAAAATAATATATAATCAGAGGAGTAAATTATAGAAGATAAGTTTAGAGTGGAGCGCCAACAAAGGCAAGGTCTAGTGTGTGTGTGAGGGATGTGTTCACACTATCTTATAAGAGGGCTATATCCCTGTGATTAACTACAAAGGTTATAATGGTTATAAAACGATAAGGATAAAAGTTATAACACAATTTTAATACAAACACAAATTACATCACTAAACATGGATCCATGGTACATAAAAACATATATATATATATATATATATATATATATATATATATATATATATATATATATATATATATATATATATATATATATTTATAAAAACAATTCTAAAAAACACAACACTTAAAATATAGGTTTAAATACCAGGGGGAATGTGTCCCTCCAAGAGAAAGTAGCCCAAAACTTGGTTACTGATTCAAATGATGTGGTTATGATATTGTTAGAACTAATATGGGTATGTAAATAGTAGAGGTGGTTAGACTCAACTACCCTCTATAACATTGGGTTCAGGGCTACCCAAAAATGGTTCAAATCACTGGTAGGTTGGTTCCTACTAGTCTGATAGATGCAATATACAAATTGTACAGAAGCAGAAAAAAATATATAAAAAATATAAAAAATTCAAATAAAAATTCACAACGTGGTGTGTATCACATGTGAAAAAAAGGGGGAAAAACAGTTATAAAAGAAGGTGATCACAGAATATACTAGTGTGTACACAAACTAGTGTTGATCAAAAAATGATTCCAAAAAGTGATAACAAAAAATTCTTGAAAAATAAAACTATAAACATGTGTGAAAAAAATGAGTGACAAATCACACAGTGAGTGATGTGTGAGATGATGAGTGGGAAAAGAGTTTGTGTAAAAAAGTACAAAATACAAATAGATACAATAAGGAAACAAATATATATTCCTAGAAAACGTCCCAAAAGTTATAAAATGAAACTCAAATTAGTTCCAAATTAGTGTCCATAAAAATCAGATGGTGGTGACATTATGGTGATCCTGATAAAAATTGTATCCAAAAATAAATGAAAGTTAATGGTTCTGATAAATAGTTCAAATCCTCAAGATTGTGCAATAGATAAACAGTTCCAATCCTTCATGTCAAGGCAAAGAAAAATAGATATAACAATATGAGGTAAAAAATGAGATAAAAGTAGAAGGCTGGGAAATCCTCAAAACCTAAAAACAGAAGAAAAATAACATAGTATAGTAATGTTTAAATAATAATAGATCATGAAAAATAGCTCACCATATAGTTGCAAATGCGTTTCGGCCCACAGCTTGGGCCTTTCTCAAGACTAACATTAGTCTTGAGAAAGGCCCAAGCTGTGGGCCGAAACGCGTTGGCAACTATATGGTGAGCTATTTTTCATGATCTATTATTATTTAAACATTACTATACTATGTTATTTTTCTTCTGTTTTTAGGTTTTGAGGATTTCCCAGCCTTCTTCTTTTATCTCATTTTTTACCTCATATTGTTATATCTATTTTTCTTTGCCTTGACATGAAGGATTGGAACTGTTTATCTATTGCACAATCTTGAGGATTTGAACTATTTATCAGAACCATTAACTTTCATTTATTTTTGGATACAATTTTTATCAGGATCACCATAATGTCACCACCATCTGATTTTTATGGACACTAATTTGGAACTAATTTGAGTTTCATTTTATAACTTTTGGGACGTTTTCTAGGAATATATATTTGTTTCCTTATTGTATCTATTTGTATTTTGTACTTTTTTACACAAACTCTTTTCCCACTCATCATCTCACACATCACTCACTGTGTGATTTGTCACTCATTTTTTTCACACATGTTTATAGTTTTATTTTTCAAGAATTTTTTGTTATCACTTTTTGGAATAATTTTTTGATCAACACTAGTTTGTGTACACACTAGTATATTCTGTGATCACCTTCTTTTATAACCATTTTTCCCCTTTTTTTCACATGTGATATACACCACGTTGTGAATTTTTATTTGAATTTTTTATATTTTTTATATATTTTTTTCTGCTTCTGTACAATTTGTATATTGCATCTATCAGACTAGTAGGAACCAACCTACCAGTGATTTGAACCATTTTTGGGTAGCCCTGAACCCAATGTTATAGAGGGTAGTTGAGTCTAACCACCTCTACTATTTACATACCCATATTAGTTCTAACAATATCATAACCACATCATTTGAATCAGTAACCAAGTTTTGGGCTACTTTCTCTTGGAGGGACACATTCCCCCTGGTATTTAAACCTATATTTTAAGTGTTGTGTTTTTTAGAATTGTTTTTATAAATATATATATATATATATATATATATATATATATATATGTTTTTATGTACCATGGATCCATGTTTAGTGATGTAATTTGTGTTTGTATTAAAATTGTGTTATAACTTTTATCCTTATCGTTTTATAACCATTATAACCTTTGTAGTTAATCACAGGGATATAGCCCTCTTATAAGATAGTGTGAACACATCCCTCACACACACACTAGACCTTGCCTTTGTTGGCGCTCCACTCTAAACTTATCTTCTATTTGTACTCTTCCCGTGGGCATTGGGGGCCCATTTTAGATAGGACTATATATCCTTTTAGCGCTGTGAGAATAATTCTCTGATATTCCAGAGGAGTAAATTATATGTTTGTTTCAAATGTTATGCTTCATCAGAATCATGCTCATAATATTGATTACCAATACACCTTCAATGACATATAAATGAGTCAATGGACTTACCAGGAGACTGCAAAGGCGGCTCTGTGTCACTGCTGGATTCCTGTGGGCTCCCCACACCAACTCTCTCTATGAATGATATAGATATATATTAGTGAACACATTTGGGATATCACTAAATCACATCTGTAGCGAATTTTAAGAATAATCAACTTGAAAATGTGAAGAATAGAGCAGTCATTAAACAAAAAAATGCTTGATTGAATCAAGGGGATTCTGTTAAAAATGATGTATTGAACATATGTTTAATTTCTGACTATATTAGACATCAAACTCATCTCATACGATGCTATTGCATATCTAAATATACCCATTGATCAATGTTCTTAAAAGAATACACACAAACCACATTTTGAAGAACAGCTGTTGACAAATATAAACAAAGACATGTGGCACATCGAGCCATTTGTGCAATGTACAGTAATCTTGTTTAGGACACAACACATATTTATCACAATACAAAACCAAATTGATTAGTACAAATATGTAATCATGGTGCTGTTAGAGTATGCTGATATCTATAAAGTAACTCCAACAGTGAATATGTGAATTATATATCAATATTGTTTAATCCAAAGAATGTAAAGATGAATTAATCTATTGTTTCTTAAAGGGACACTGACATGATTTATTTAAATCATTGATTTCACTGTTCAAACTGATTTAACATTGACTCCTATTATAATTTGAATGTTGCTACATTTTAATCTTAAAGGCAGATAAGCAATATTGGATTCAATAAATATTGTTTGTTGAAGGTATCCACCAATCATCAATCAAAACCCAGGTTGGTCAACCAAAATTGAGCTGTAGATAAACGTACATTCTTGATTTTAAAAGACATTTAGCAATAGAATATTTCACATATGATTATAGTATTATATTTAAATGTTTATTAATATTGCATACTCTATCTGAATGACAACATTAATAATTTTAGCTCAGTATCCCTTTAATATAAAATTATATTGATTTGACAATGTTGGTGTTAATGAATTCTCTACTCCATATGTTGATGTAATGAATGGGATTGAGCATGCAATTCCAATCTAATATGTTATTTAAGGATATCCGAAGAATTATTTAATTTTCATCTATTAAAGGGACATTAAGCTCTAAATGTGTAATTGTATACTTTTTGAAACTATGTACTACTGTTATCTGAACACATGATTTTAACTTTTGCAAATATGCCAATTTATGCATATAATATAATAATAATATGTAATGCATTGTTTAACCGAAACCAAAATCCATTAATTTTTTTATGAAATAAAACAATAGACTGAACCAATGTAGCTCATAAAATGTTTAAACAAAACAATAAAATCACGTTTAAAAATAATTCTATGTAAAATTTAGTTGGCATGTCCCTTAAATGACGTGATCAATTTCAATAATTGAATCTATATTTTTAAAATCTAAACATATGCAAAATTGTGTGTATTATTTAAAAATGTATACAAATAAGATTAAGCAATACACAAGGGAAGAACATAAATTGGACATTCAAAGAATCTTACATTAAAATTAAGACATCCAGAATAGATGGGATATCTTAAATTCAAAACAAAATCAGAGTAGTCATACAATGTAATCCATTTTTTCTTTTTTATTTATTCTTATTTGCAAAAAGTTTTAAAATCCATTATGCAGATACATATAAATATTGAACAATGTGGATTTAGTATGTAATGTTCTGTCCATGTTTCTAAGACAAATGTCAATTAAAATGAGACATACCATACTGTGACAAGCCCTGCCTTAAGGATCCAGCACCAACATCCAGATCTGTAATATATTAAATGAGGATTGGATATCATTAATACAAATCATGCCATGTTTAAAATCTTTACATTATTAGCAAATCATTTTACAAATATTAATCCTTTGGTAGTCCCATGAGTTAATTGTTTCCTCAATTCAATTCATGATAAATATATCCTGTACTCTTATTTTCAATCAGTTGTGTTGTTTACTGTAGCTTTAATTATTTTTTGGTGTTATTTCATTCTCATCAATTGATGGGCATATGTTATAATTTATTTGGATTCTTCTTTTTTTATTATGTATAATATTGAAAATAAGAATACTGTATTCTTCACATATATAATAATTCACATTTCATTTTGACCAACATGTATAAAGCAATGCCACTTACAGCAAACCCATGTTAACGTGTATGCGAAATTCCATTTTCGCGATCATTGCGCAATGATTCCAAGCGGAATTACGCCTCTGTCATTTGACCAACATGTATAAAGCAATGCCAATTACAGCTAACCCATGTTAACGTGTATGCGAAATTCCATTTTCGCGATCATTGCGCAATGATTCCAAGCGGAATTACGCCTCCGTCATTTGACCAACATGTATAAAGCAATGCCACTTACAGCTAACCCATGTTAACGTGTATGCGAAATTCCATTTTCGCGATCATTGTGCAATGATTCCATGCGGAATCACGCATCCGTCATTTGACCAACATGTATAAAGCAATGCCACTTACAGCTAACCCATGTTAACGTGTATGCGAAATTCCATTTTCGCGATCATTGCGCAATGATTCCATGCGGAATTACGCATCCATCATTTGACCAACATGTATAAAGCAATGCCACTTACAGCTAACCCATGTTAACGTGTATGCGCTATTCCATTTTCGCTCTGTGACGCATATTCTGTAGAGCGCAAGACACATCATTCCTTTTTCATGTGTCACTAATCTAAAATCAGATATCTAAACATCATATGTAGTGTATGTTGTGAGATCTGTATAGGTTTAGTATCTGACTATATACACATTTGTTTTAAAAAAATCAAATATTAAGATATTATATGAAGTTGGATAATTACCTGGTTCAGATTCTCCATCTCCTCCCAGGCCACCGGACGAAGAAGCAGCTGCCCTGGCCCCCGCGTCAGGACTTTCAGATCCCGCAGCTGGGAGGGAAGAAGAGGAGGCCGAGGATGGCGAGGATCTAAATCTTTTGGGGACCCGGAGATTGAGGAGCTCGCATAAAGTCACCTCATAAGGGAGTAGGTACAGTTTCCGCGGGGCCTCTCTTTTGCCGCCTCTTTTACGGGCTTGTACCCAGTCCCTTATGAGGTTGACTTTTTTTGTTAACCGCAACCTCATATCTCCGAATCTCCTCATGATCTGATCCTGGGTCCTCTGGACGTCACACACCAATCTAACCGCATTGGTGATAGACTCCCAGAGGGCCTTCTTAACATGCGCATCTGTCAACCTCCTCTTTTTCCCAAACAGCTGGGGATAAAAGTCCTTGACGGCGTGGACCAGTGCAGCGCTCTCCTCCTTGGTGAACCTGGGAGCTGACATGCCTGCTGGGTTGTCGAATATAATTTTGGAAAAATATTATATACTGCCTGCAGGCATTAGAGAACTGACAAAGATGGCAACGTGTAATGGACTTTTATATGGTGAAGTAAACATGAGATGCACCATGGGACAAGTTATCTGTACATCTGATTGGATAAAAGTTTGAAATATTGTTAGAATGTCTGTGAGACCATCCTGACTCAAGTTGTGTTTGTGTGATGAACTCTGATTGGCCGTTCCTTAATGTTTCATATCTTAGTAACTTCCTTACACATACCTCCTGGTGGTGCTGTAACTTCATTTTTCATGTAGACTTATTTGTAACTCATGGGCCTGTCATGCGGATATGTGTGACGCAGATTTAATATCCGTGATCCGTTAAATATTAATGATTAAATTCTCTTTAAAATCTAATACTGTCACATTATTAAATGTTGTAGACATTTCTCGGTTTAATAACGGTCGGTTTCTTTAATACAAATACACATTTAATATTGTATGTCTTTATTGTTCATAAAATCCATTTCTTGACTTATTGTGAAGTATTGATATTGCTCTATTAAATGTATTTCATAATGCACATTGATTGTGTGCTATTGCGTGACATTAGACTCTAATGTTTAAAGATGCTAATCTGGTGTTTCAAGATGCGTTTCCCACGCAATATTTCTGAATGTTCAAATTCAGGTTATAATGTCAGTAACTTGGATAATCTGTTTATAAATGTTAAACTACAGGTTTGTTTGTTATTAGTAAATAAACCTCGAGCTTGTATTTGTCTGAAGTGCTCATATATGTTATTGTGCAATGGCGTCTTTATTTTTAAATAGACATTACAACCAAACAATGTTATATAATGATCTGTAGAGATAGAAAATTGTTTAGACTTTAAAATGTAACTCAATTTATCTTAGTATTTAGATATCCTCAACAGAAGAAATTTAAATGCACATGGTTGAGCCAATCACATAAGGCATCTCTGTGCATCCACCAATCTTCATCTACTGAGCCTATCTCGATATGCTTTTCAAGCAAAGTATGTCAAGATAAGAAGAGAAGTAAATACACTCTTTAAATCTCTTAAAGGGACACTGTCCAAACAAATTTAGCGTTGGTGATTCAGATTGAGCATGAAATGTTAAGCAACTTTATATTTTAAGCCGATTCTCAAATGTTAAGAATTATCTTGTTATCTTTCTTTGCAAATCAATAATGATATTTTAGATTACGGACAATTGTTGCAAAAAACCTGGGTTGTCCTTGATGATTGTTGGATAAATTAATCCACCACAAAAAAACCAAGTTCTGTCCAGAGTACTGAAGCAAAAAAATTATCTATTTAATGCCTTATTTTTAAAGTAATGATAGCAACATCACAAGGAGCATTCATAATATGAGACAATTTTTAAAGTTGCTTAAAATAGAATACTCATTCAGAATGTATAAATCATTAATTTTTTAACTGTCTCCCTTTAAGTATATTTTGAGTTCATGTCCCTTTAAATAAACATTTCACAATAATGCTTGAAATATCAGAAACCTAGGCACCTTCCTTTTGCTAAATTAGTATAACATATGAGTAAAGCAAATTTAGATTAACTTCTGGATTGTTTTACACACTGACTGAAATATATATTGTAAAGGAGGTATTTCAGAGTCTTCAGCTTAGAGGGACATTAAGCTATATGTTATGTATGCATTTTGGATAAGATTATAATATTTGAACAACTTAATATGTTTTGGTATTCAATCATTAGATTATAATTATATATATTCTTGGATTAAATACATATCTACATAGGCTATTTTGATGCTGATTGTTGGTTGCACATAGATACCTTATGTAATTGACTAAGATATGTGCATTTATGTATTTTTTTCAAAGTATATTTAAAGACTGAATGTAATTCTATAGTACTTTCTAAATATGTTTAAATTCTTTTATGAATTATTTAAAAATCAATACACAATATACTTTGTGAATGTCCCTTTAAGGACCAAAACATTTGGAATGTTGATTTAACATTGTCAAAATAAACTAAAGGGGAATGAAAATGATATATAGATATGTGATGTCTAACCCAAGAGGTAAGATTTTAAAAACTACATAATATTAATAACTATAGTTAAATGACTCCACTAGAAAATCAAATCGATTAACCTGGCATCCAATAACTAGCTTGTGAAAAATATCAAGTTAAATGACCTACCATTTATAAATGTAAAAATTAAAATTTTTTAGCAAATAATGTTTTGAGATACCTAAGGAAGATACAAGATCTTCTAAAATTAATTTTACATTCAACAAAACTGTCACTTTAATGTAATTGAACCACTTCCCCTTCTTAAAAGTGAAAACAAATAATTTATGACAAATTTTGACTACATATCCGAAATTATTTTAACATCTAAGAATTTCCAAAGAAAAGCATCGATGGATCTCACTCCCCAATTAATGTTAAAAAAGATAGTTTAATGTAATATTCTCTGAATCAGTGGATTTTCTACAATTAATGCATTATTTGATCTTATGCATGTGCTTGTCAAATAGACAACTACCAGTCATGGTAGTCAAAAAAATTTTTATTGACAGATTATATGGATATTTATTATAATCTGTTCAAAAGAGTGTATTTAATGATAAAATGTTTATTATTACCATTTAAAAAATTAAAAGTTTCTGAAACAAAAACAAAAAATATTCCTGGAAGTCATCAGATGACAATCTGAAATTAAAATTTTTTTTTTAACAAAGTTAATACACACGTTGTCAAATATTCATAAAATACATTTACAATCATCTTGTGTCTATGCTCTAACTTTGATCAACATTTGTTCAAGCTATTTATTAATTATAATTTTTAAAAAAACAAAAAAAACATACACCATTATATTGTGTAATACAAAATAAATTAAAATATCTGAATTTCTAATTATACATAATAATGTATATCACATTTCAATAATATATATGTTGAACATAAATGTCATATTTCATGTCCATTCAAATACCTCTATATCAACTATAATATGTATTCCTTTTTCGGATTGTGATCCCTAAATATCTAATGATGAAATAAGTATGACTAATGTATGTAAGCTACCAATAATCAACATTCTTCCTGTGATTCTTAACTAGCATGCATTGGTACACCAACCTGGATAATGCATGGTCTTTGAAAGTCAATTCAGGGGTAAACAGTTGATCTTCAATAGGTGTCTTATTCATCATTTCAAAAATAGAGAACTGTGAAATACCATCTAAAAAAGTAAAATCATCTAAGTGTCTGATTGTGATCCCTAAATATCTAATTACGAACTAAATATGACTAATGTATGTAAGCTACTAATATTCAACATTCTTCCTGTGATTCTTAACTAGCATGCATTGGTACACCAACCTGGATAATGCATGGTCTTTGAAAGTCAATTCAGGGGTAAACAGTTGATCTTCAATAGGTGTCTTATTCATCATTTCAAAAATAGAGAACTGTGAAATACCATCTAAAAAAGTAAAATCATCTAAGTGTCTGATTGTGATCCCTAAATATCTAATTAAGAACTAAATATGACTAATGTATGTAAGCTACTAATATTCAACATTCTTCCTGTGATTCTTAACTAGCATGCATTGGTACACCAACCTGGATAATGCATGGTCTTTGAAAGTCAATTCAGGGCTAAACAGTTGATCTTCAATAGGTGTCTTATTCATCATTTCAAAAATAGAGGACTGTGAAATACCATCTAAAAATTAGAAAATCATCTAAGTGTCTCCAATAGGATGCCTCCACAGCCTTATTCTATCAAATAGTTGGCACTTACCATGTGAACATGTCTTTGTATGGTTTTCAAGGTCATCAGATTGGAAAGATAATGCCAGACATGATCCCATTGGTATACTTCAATTTCAATCTTGGCTTTTTCCACTCTCAGTCTGGGCAATCTTCACTGTCAGGCTTCTAATTCTTCCCTTTCAGTCTTTAGATTAAGTCAGCTCCCTAATGGCAGAAAAAGTTTAATAAAAATTACTACAAGTGTGTGAATCATTTCTGTACCCCTCTCCCACCCCCCATTTCAGAATAAATTTCTGTCACTAGCTTACTAAGCGTGTGTAGCATCTTGTGTTATGTTCTATCAAGTGTGAAGATGAGTCATATTGAGCAGAACAAACCTCTAATGTGTGACATTGAACCATAGTCATGCTAGAGGATCCCTTTCTGAGTATTTACATTTTAAGTAATGTGTAAACTAAATACTAGTTTAGAAAATGTATGCCATATGATGTATTTGTGTACAATTCATGCCAGCAACAGTCCATACATTTATACTTACCAGCTGATGTCCTCTTTAAAAACCAGGTGGCAAAGACTCGCTACAGGACCCAATGCCCAGAGCATCACCTATATTAATAAATGAAACACATTTTTAGCATTTGATGAACAATCCTAACATGTTTGCACAATTCTCTACTTGTCATTTCCCTAGACTTCACATCTATTGACAATACTCCAATCTAACTTCTATTCTTTACCGTCTAAAGTTGCGGTTGATTATGTCTGCTCTGACATTGAGCCCCTCGTCCCGGAATGGCCCCTCTAGAACAGGATCATCCTCCTCATCTCTGAGGAGGTTTCTGTCCAGCCGGACGGCCTGCAGCATCCCAGCCCGCTGTGCAATATTATGCAGGACGCTACAGGCTACAACGATCTTAGCCACCTTCTTTGGGTTGTACTGGAGGGCTCCTCCCGACCTGTCCAGGAACCTGAACCTCATCTTCAGGAGTCAGAACATCCGTTCAACCACCGCCCTGGTTCTCTTATGAGCCCTATTGTAGCGCTCCTCAGACACATCAGTCGGGCTACGCAAGGGGGTAATGAGCCAAGGCCGGCTCATGTACCCAGAATCACCTATAAATTATGAACAGAACATAATTCTAACAGAATCCTCAAAATAGTATTTGGAGTCCAATAAAATGTTTTGTACACGATAATCCAGTAACAAATGTTTATTTTAAAATCAAAAAATCTAGTTCCATATTATTCTCTATCTTCCCATTTCATCTAAGACATGCTACATATGCGTATTTCTCCTAAATCAAGCCTTGTGTAAAATGCAAAATACATGGTTACATTGCATTCTCTATCTGAGCATTTAAGGTAAGACATGCTACATATCTGCATTGAACTAAAAGACATTAGCGGAAAGAGACAATGACATGGTTAAATTGCATTAGCTAATATCTTCACATTTCAGCTAAGACATGCTACATATGCGTATTTCTCCTAAATCAAGCCTTGTGTAAAATGCAAACTACATGGTTACATTGCATTCTCTATCTGAGCATTTAAGGTAAGACATGCTACATATCTGCATTGAACTAAAAGACATTAGCGGAAAGAGACAATGACATGGTTAAATTGCATTCGCTAATATCTTCCCATTTCAGCTAAGACATGCTACATATGCGTATTTCTCCTAAATCAAGCCTTGTGTAAAATGCAAACTACATGGTTACATTGCATTCTCTATCTGAGCATTTAAGGTAAGACATGCTACATATCTGCATTGAACTAAAAGACATTAGCGGAAAGAGACAATGACATGGTTATATTGCATTTGCTAATATCTTGCCATTTCAGCTAAGACATGCTACATATGCGTATTTCTCCTAAATCAAGCCTTGTGTAAAATGCTAAATACATGGTTACATTGCATTCTCTATCTGAGCATTTAAGGTAAGACATGCTACATATCTGCATTGAACTAAAACTAGACATTAGCGGAAAGAGACAATGACATGGTTAAATTGCATTAGCTAATATCTTCCCATTTCAGCTAAGACATGCTACATATGCGTATTTCTCCTAAACCAAACCTTGTGTAAAATGGCAACTAAATGGTTACATTGCATTCTGTATCTGAGCATTTAAGGGAAGACATGCTACATATCTGCATTGAACTAAAATACATTAGCGTAAAGAGACAATGATATGGTTAAATTGCATTCCCTAATATCTACCCATTTCAGCTAAGACATGCTACATATGCGTATTTCTCCTAAATCAAGCCTTGTGTAAAATGGCAAATAAATGGTTACATTGCATTCTCTATCTGAGCATTTAAGGTAAGCCATGCTACATATCTGCATTGAACTAAAACTAGACATTTGCGGAAATAAAAATAAATGGTTAAATTGCATCCTATAGCTGAACATTACGCTAACATTTTAAAACTACAGTGGCAATTGTCAAACTAATTAACCATGTTGTGCACAAATACTCACCAACGAGATAACCAGGGGGCATTTGTCTTTCCTCAAACGGTCTCCACAGGGACGACAGAGAGAGGATGCGGGCATCATGACTAGCCCCTCCAAAATTCGCACACACATGCATAATCCTCATCCGTGCGTCACAAACATACTGCACATTGAGGCTATGAAAATGTTTGCGATTTCTGAAGGGCAAGTCATCAATTGGAGCACGCAGCGCAATGTGGGTACAATCTATGGCTCCCAAGACATTGGGCATTTCAGCAATATCAAAGAATTCCCGCTTCAGGCGCCTCCAATCACTATCATTCTGTGGGAATCCTATGTATTGCTTACTGATACGTACCATGGCGTCCAGAAAGTTATCAAACACCACAGAGAATGTACCTTGAGCCAGGCCATGCATGTACATTTCTCCGGATTGAAAACTCCCGGAGGCCAGGACGTATAGACAGCTTAGCATCTTACTCATGGCGGGAACAGCAGTCCTTATTCTTATACGTGGCTCCAAATGAGGTTTAAGAAGATCGTAAAGGCCAATGAGCTGTTCGCGATCGAGCCGATACTTATCATAAACCTCAAAGTTGCTCATGTTTTCCAAGGTGGGTCTCACCCTGTAGACAGGAGGACCTCGAACCAGACGACCCCTTCATCTCAGTCTGAGCCGCCGAGGCTGCCTGATTCGACCAACAGCTAGTTCGCCAATAGCAGCACCAGCAGCGTCTACCATGTCATTGTCATCCATCTTTCAAAACAGCGTAACAAGGTATGCACTTGATCTGATGTGGATCACAAGTGATGCTTTGGCCTTGTTGTTTGGGGGATTTATAGTACAATTAGTCCAATGGTATTGAGTTTGTAATGATTGCTAATTGTATTCACTTGTTTGTATGTGAGCGGCGCGAATGCTTTCACAGTGGGCGTTTATTTGTTGTTTGCTGAAATGTTGTTTTCCAACAATGAATCTCAATATGAAAGTGTCAAATATCACACATACAGTGCATGTTTGTAATGTTTGATCATATGCGTAATCAATATTTCTTAAACGCGATCTTATAGTAACAAGCACACGTCCAGGCTAAAATGAATGAAAGTGCATAGTTGTGTATAATGTGCATCGAATGTGATCGATCAATGTTGCTGCAACATTGTTTGTAAACGATAAAGTAACATCTGCCATCTGTAGTATTGTATATATATATATAAGTGATTGCCGAGCAGTCAATATTGTATGCGTCCCTTTAAAATCGCAATAACAATTCAGAACTTCCCGTGTGCCATCTGTAGTATTGTATATATAAGTGATTGCCGAGCTGGCAATATTGTATGCGTCCCATTCAAATGGCACTAATACTGAATAACTTCCGGCTGTCATCTGTAGTATTATATATATAAGTGATTGCCGAGCTGTCAATATTGTATGCGTCCCTTTAAAATCGCAATAATAATTCAGAACTTCCCGTCTGCCATCTGTAGTATTGTATATATAAGTGATTGCCGAGCTGGCAATATTGTATGCGTCCCTTTCAAATCGCAATAATAATTCCGAACTTTCCGTCTGCCATCTGTAGTATTGTATATATAAGTGATTGCCAAGATGTCAATATTGTATGCGTCCCTTTAAAATCGCAATAATAATTCAGAACTTCCCGTCTGCCATCTGTAGTATTGTATATATAAGTGATTGCCGAGCTGTCAATATTGTATGCGTCCCTTTCAAATCGCACTAATGCTGAATAACTTCCGGCTGTCATCTGTAGTATTGTATATATAAGTGATTGCCGAGCTGTCAATATTGTATGCGTCCCATTAAAATGGCACTAATACTGAATAACTTTCGGCTGTCATCTGTAGTATTGTGTATATAAGTGATTGCCGAGCTGTCAATATTGTATGCGTCCCTTTCAAATCGCACTAATGCGGAATAACTTCCGGCTGTCATCTGTAGTATTATATATATAAGTGATTTGCGATCTGACAATATTTATTAATTGTCCCATTCAAATCTCCCTAATAATGCTGTTCCAAACTGTTATTTACGTATATGTTGTATTGTAGTATTGAGTGTTAAAGTTCCGAAAGGGGCGGTACAGTCGTGAATCTGTGATGTGTATGGTTGAATCTTCTAATGACGTCATGATATTATTAACCTGCCTATGTAGTTCTGAAATCCTCATTGTGTTGTTGTATTGTGCTACATTGTTATTGTGTGCATAATAAAATCTAAATGTGTGCTTTGTGGTTTTTAGTGATGGGTGATGCGTGTTATGTACATGTACGTATATATTGTGATTGTGTCCCACATATGCTGACTTCTATATAGCGGTCTGGCATTGTTGTTCCTTCCCATAAAGTGACATCTGTAATCTGGTGTAATGATGTTCTTGTTGTACGTAATTCCTAATGGTTTCTGGTGATGGAATCATGATGTTAAAAGTACAGTAAAATCCATATGTTCTGTTTTGTGATTCCTCGAGAGAATGTAATGTGTTTTTCCCCCATCATTTGAATGCACATGTATGAGTGAATGTTAAAATTAATGTATGTGCATCCATGACTGATCATGTGTTAAGCCTATGTAGATATGCTGTTGCTGCAAGCATATGAGTTGAATAACTGAAATGCAATAATAAAGGTAAATGATAATTGTTTCCCATTGTGTAGTGTTTGTGAATCCTGAAAAGTTGACATTATTTTTGTGTCCGTTTAAATGTAATATTTTTTAAAATAAAAGTTTGTTACTAGTGATGTTGATTTGTAGTTGATGTAATATAAAAGTCTGAAACAATTTAATGGTGTTGTGAATATTCAATAAGTACAATCCATAAATCCACCATAGGGAAATAGTCATTTCTTGATCTATTTATCATAGCTGGGTCTAACGCATAAAAGCATGTATTTTCTAGCGCTGGTATTTGGAGTTTTTCTGTCTACGCTATTTGCGTGCGTTAGGGAAATGTGGGTTTCGCGTGCACGAGCACGTCTTCCCAATAGAAGTCAATGGAGGCTCTAAAAATTGG
Source organism: Bombina bombina (assembly GCF_027579735.1). Lineage (NCBI taxonomy): Eukaryota > Metazoa > Chordata > Amphibia > Anura > Bombinatoridae > Bombina > Bombina bombina. Next base: position 1,110,708,286 of record NC_069500.1, read on the forward strand.
TAATTTTTTTTTTTCTAAGACTGGTTTTCCTCGTAAAGTGAGTGACGTCATGAGCTTGTGTGAAAAAGTAACTAAATCGTGTTCTTTTTGTGATAAATAAATATTTTTTGTATGTCATGTGGTGTATATTGTTTGTATGCATCAATGAGTGTATATTTGTGATAATGTTATTAGTTAGATGTAGGTATATGAGGGTCTTTTCCCGTGTGTCAATGTAAGTCAATGGGAAAATGGATTTGTGTTGGTTTTTTTCTAACACCCGAGATCTCGCAACTTTAATCATTTGTATTTTGATGAAAAATTATTAAATATGAAAAATAAACATAGTGTAGTGTTTGTATGACTGTAAGTGTAGTTTGTGTAATATTTGTTTTGTGATTCGTGGATGTTTTTTTTGTCGGTATATGTTTACTACTGGGTCTGAGGTGTCGGTAGAAATTTGAGCGTTAGGTGATTTTTGAGTGTCGGTAACTGAACTCTAAATACCGGAGTCCGTAAGAAACCAGCGTTAGGGGCCTCTAACGCTGGTTTTCATGGCTATCGCCAAACTCCAAATCTAGGCCATTATGATTGACTTTAGATGGCGGTACAGATTTTGTCATTTTAGAGTGTAATGCTCGCTTTTTAGCCTCACCGAAAAACTCATAATACCGGCGCTATGGGAATCCCATGAAAAAACGTAATTTTTAGGAGTGCGGTACTTACGTTGCGTTTAAGGCTAAAAGGCTTGCGGTACACCTATACCGACAAGACTTGTAATGGCTGCATTAGGTACAATTATGTGTTATGGGCCTCAACGCAGCTATTTGACTCATAACGCAAAACTTGGTGATAGTCAGCTGCAGAACAGTAATGCACTACTGAGAGCTAGCTGAATACATTTGATGAATCAATGACAAGAGGCAATTGTGTAGCCACCAGTCACCAGCTAGCTCCCAGTACTGCTTTGCTAGACCTGAGCCTATCTAGACAGACGTAGTTACTTCTGAGAACCTTTAGCTCTTACTGGTATATTATAGACTGGCCCATTCAGATGGTGCACAATACAATTATATTCAAATTTAAAGGGACTTTCTAAAGCAAACATGACATTCTTTAATTTTGCATTACTGACCCACATAGGGGTTAAACACATAGGCAAATTCTAATTCAGGTGTATTGTGGCATCCAATCAGGATTTTGCTTATGTGTTTAACCCATTTGTGGAGGTAGAACATATAGTCAGTCAGCTGGGGTCAGTAATGCAAACATGTCATGCTCTAACAAATATGAACATGTCATTTTTTTGGCTTTAGAATGTCCCCTTAAATAATATTTATTTTTAATTTCAGCATAACATATAATAATTTAAACACATCATCTTTTTTGGGAAAAATATAAATTCTTATACCCCTTTAGTTAATATGTTTTCTTCTATCATCATTTACATTGGGAATCATTGCTTTTCGCAGAGACCCTTCTATACTACAGACTCTCATCAAGGTGAGCCCTCATTGGGTACATATGACTCCTGCACAACTTTCATCCATCTTAAAGGGCCATGATACCCAAATGTTGAAACACTTGAAATTGATGCAGCATAGCTGTAAAAAGCTAACTAGAAAATATCACCTGAACATCTCTATGTTTTACCTCAATGGGGGGTAGTTATCAAGCCGTCTACTTTTCTGGCTTGGCCGGCCCAATACGCCCGCCTAAGCTCGCCTACCTTTGCCGCCGCGGACCTGAAAAAATACGCCTAAGTTATCAAATAAAGCTGTCAAAAAGCCGCGGGGCGATGAGCAGCGGACTGTGACAGTTATCACTCATCCGATCTCGCTGCTCTTCGGCTTTTTCACAGCTTTATTGCTAGCCTGTCACTAAACACTCACACTAAACTACACTGCTCTAACCCCTATACCGGCGCCCCCGGAGCCCCCCGCAACTAAATAAAGTTACTAACCCCTAAACCGCCACTCCTAGACCCCGCCGCAACTCTTATAAATGTATTAACCCCTAAACCGCCGCTCCTAGACCCTGCCGCAACTCTTATAAATGTATTAACCCCTAAACCGCCGCTCCCGGACACCGCTGCCACCTACAGTATACCTAGTAACCCCTATCCTGCCCCCCCTACACCGTCGCCCTCTATTATAAAGTTATTAACCCCTATCCTGCTGATCCCGCACCTCTCCGCAACTAAATAAATAGTTTAACCCCTAAACCGCCGCTCCCTGAACCCGCCACAACCTATATTAAACCTATTAACCCATATCCTGCCCCCCCTACACCGTCGTCACCTATAATAAATTTATTAACCCCTAATCTGCCTCCCCTACACCGTCGCCCCCTATAATAAATTTATTAACCCCTATCCTGCCCCCCACTACGCTGCCGCCACTGTAATAAAATTATTAACCCCTAAACCTAAGTCTAACCCTAACCCTAACGCCCCCCTAACTTAAATATTAATTAAATAAATCTAAATAATATTTCTCTTATTAACTAAGTTAATCCTATTTAAAACTAAATACTTACCTATAAAATAAACCCTAATATAGCTACAATATAAATAATAATTATATTCTAGCTATCTTAGGATTTATTTTTATTTTACAGGTACCTTTCAATTTATTTTAACTAGGTACAATAGCTATTAAATAGTTATTAACTATTTAATAGCTTACCTAGCTAAAATAAACTGAAATTTACCTGTGAAATAAATCCTAACCTAAGTTACAATTACACCTAACACTACACTATACTTTAATAAATTATTCCTATTTAAAAATAAATACTTACCTGTAAAATAAACCCTAAGATAGCTACAATGTAATTAATAATTATATTGTAGCTATCTTAGGATTTATATTTATTTTACAGGTAACTTTGTATTTATTTTAGCTAGTTAGAATAGTTATTAAATAGTTATTAACTATTTAATAACTACCTAGCTAAAAGAAATACAAAATTACCTGTAAAATAAATCCTAACCTAAGATACAATTAAACCTAACACTACACTATCATTACATTAATTAAATAAACTACCTACAAATAACTACAATTAAATACAATTACATAAACTAACTAAAGTACAAAAAATAAAAAAAGCTAAGTTACAAAAAATAAAAAAATAAGTTACAAACATTTTAAAAATATTACAACAATTTTAAGCTACTTACACCTAATCTAAGCCCCCTAATAAAATAACAAACCCCCCCAAAATAAAAAAATGCCCTACCCTATTCTAAATTAAATAAAGTTCAAAGCTCTTTTACCTTACCAGCCCTTAAAAGGGCCATTTGTGGGGGCATGCCCCAAAGAAAACAGCTCTTTTGCCTGTAAAAGAAAAATACAACCCCCCCCAACATTAAAACCCACCACCCACATACCCCTAATCTAACCCAAACCCCCCTTACAAATACCTAACACTAATCCCCTGAAGATCATCCTACCTTGTCTTCACTCAGCCGAGCAGCGATGGAACCGAAGTGGACATCCGGAGAGGAAGAAGTTAATCCTCCAAGCGGCGCTGAAGAAATCTTCCATCCGATGAAGTCATCATCCAGGCGGCGCTGAAGAAAAGTCTTCGATCCGGCCGATGTCATCTTCAAAGAGGCGCTGAAGAGGTCTTCTTCCCGGGCGAAGTCATCTTCCAAGCCGGGTCTTGAATCTTCCTTCCGCCGACGCGGAACCTCCTTCTTCACCGACGGACTACGACGAATGAAGGCTCCTTTAAGGGATGCCATCCAAGATGGCGTCCCCTCAATTCCGATTGGCTGATAGGATTCTATCAGCCAATCGGAATTAAGGTAGGAAAAATCTGATTGGCTGATGGAATCAGCCAATCAGATTGAGCTCGCATTCTATTGGCTGTTCCGATCAGCCAATAGAATGCAAGCCAATCTGATTGGCTGATTGGATCAGCCAATCGGATTGAACTTGAATCTGATTGGCTGATTCCATCAGCCAATCAGAATTTTCCTACCTTAATTCCGATTGACTGTCGGCCAATCGGAATTGAGGGGACGCCATCTTGGATGACGTCCCTTAAAGGAGCCTTCATTCGTCGTAGTCCGTCGGTGAAGGAGGTTCCGCGTCGGCGGAAGGAAGGAAGATTCAAGACCCGGCTTGGAAGATGACTTCGCCCGGATAGAAGACCTCTTCAGCGCCTCTTTGAAGATGACATCGGCCGGATCGAAGACTTTTCTTCAGCGCCGCCTGGATGATGACTTCATCGGATGGAAGATTTCTTCAGCGCCGCTTGGAGGATTAACTTCTTCCGCTCCGGATGTCCACTTCGGTTCCATCGCTGCTCAGCTGAGTGAAGACAAGGTAGGATGATCTTCAGGGGATTAGTGTTAGGTTTTTGTAAGGGGGGTTTGGGTTAGATTAGGGGTATGTGGGTGGTGGGTTTTAATGTTGGGGGGGGTTGTATTTTTCTTTTACAGGCAAAAGAGCTGTTTTCTTTGGGGCATGCCCACACAAATGGCCCTTTTAAGAGCTGGTAAGGTAAAAGAGCTTTGAACTTTATTTAATTTAGAATAGGGTAGGGCATTTTTTTATTTTGGGGGGTTTGTTATTTTATTAGGGGGCTTAGATTAGGTGTAAGTAGCTTAAAATTGTTGTAATATTTTTAACATGTTTGTAACTTATTTTTTTTATTTTTTGTAATTTAGCTTTTTTTATTTTTTGTACTTTAGTTAGTTTATGTAATTGTATTTAATTGTAGTTATTTGTAGGTAGTTTATTTAATTAATTTAATGATAGTGTAGTATTAGGTTTAATTGTAACTTAGGTTAGGATTTATTTTACAGGTAATTTTGTATTTCTTTTAGCTAGGTAGTTATTAAATAGTTAATAACTATTTAATAACTATTCTAACTAGCTAAAATAAATACAAAGTTACCTGTAAAATAAATATAAATCCTAAAATAGCTACAATATAATTATTAATTACATTGTAGCTATCTTAGTGTTTATTTTACAGGTAAGTATTTATTTTTAAATAGGAATAATTTATTAAAGTATAGTGTAGTGTTAGGTGTAATTGTAACTTAGGTTAGGATTTATTTTACAGGTAAATTTCAGTTTATTTTAGCTAGGTAAGCTATTAAATAGTTAATAACTATTTAATAGCTATTGTACCTAGTTAAAATAAATTGAAAGGTACCTGTAAAATAAAAATAAATCCTAAGATAACTAGAATATAATTATTATTTATATTGTAGCTATATTAGGGTTTATTTTAAAGGTAAGTATTTAGTTTTAAATAGGATTCATTTAGTTAATAAGAGTTAATTTATTTAGATTTATTTAATTAATATTTAAGTTAGGGGGGCGTAAGGGTTAGTGTTAGACTTAGGTTTAGGGGTTAATAATTTTATTACAGTGGCGGCGGCGTAGTGGGGGGCAGGATAGGGGTTAATAAATTTATTATAGGTGGCGACGGTGTAGGGGGGGTAGATTAGGGGTTAATAAATTTATTATAGGTGGCGACGGTGTAGGGGGGGCAGGATAGGGGTTAATACATTTAATATAGGTTGCGGCGGGTTCAGGGAGCGGCGGTTTAGGGGTTAATACATTTATTATAGTTGCGGTGGGCTCCGGGAGCGGCGGTTTAGGGGTTAATATGTATAGAGTAGCTTGCGGTGGGCTCCGGGAGCGGCGGTTTAGGGGGTAATAACTTTATTTAGTTGCGGCGGTGTAGGGGGGGACAGATTAGTGGTGTTTAGACTCGGGGCACATGTTAGGGTGTTAGGTGTAGACATCTCCCATAGGAATCAATGGGATGTCTGGCAGCAGCGAACTTGTACTTTCGCTATGGTCAGACTCCCATTGATTCCTATGGGATCCGCCGCCTCCAGGGGTGGCGGTTTGAAAACCAGGTACGCTGGGCCGTAAAAGTGCCGAGCGTACCTGCTAGTTTTTTGATAACTAGCAAAAGTAGTGAGAATGTGCCGCACTTGTGTGCGGAACATCTGGAGTGACGTAAGAATCGATGTGTCGGACTGAGTCCGGCGGATCGAAGTTTACGTCACAAAATTCTACTTTTGCCTGTCTCGAGCCTTTGATAACTAAGGCGTATCAGCCTCGCCACAAATACGCTGCGGAATTCCAGCGTATTTGAGGTTGACGGCTTGATAACTAGGCCCCAATATGTCCTAAGTATTCACACCCCATTGTAAAGGACTTTAAGCAGCAAATCAGTATGCCTGTCCCAGGACAGACAAGGGAGTGAGCTTTGTGCACACTCATATTATATCCCTATTCAGTTTAAGGGAGTTTACTATGATATCTCATGAAAGTTAAGTGAAATCTCATGAGAGCATAGTAAAAGAGTTCATGACCTCAGCACTGCTGATGCTGATTGGCTGCAGTTCATTTCTTCATATATTTTTTTACCTGCAGCTGTACAGCAGCTGTGACACACTGCAAGCGATGCGGCGCGAGGCGAAGCAGCTGTTTTGCCTCGCGTTGCTCCGCTTGCAGTGTGTCACAGCCTTTACTTTTTACACAGCACTTACTTTGCTGAGCTGAGGAAATTGTGAGGTAAATATCTTCCTTTTTTACATAGAGATGCTCAGGTGATATTTTCCTGTCAGCTTTTTTCAGTTATACTGCATCAGTTTCAAGTGATTTAGCATATGAGTATTATGTCCCTTTAATGGGAGAGTGGTGCAATGAAATGATAAAATATTTATTATTAAATGTAGTAGGTGCAGCTGTAAGTAAACGTGATAACTGCAATACTTATAACATAGAGGGTTGTCCTAAATAGACTGTTCACCATTTGTCTGTATTTGGCCATGTTAGGGGGCATCTGGCTATTGCAATTCATATTGCTAGGAGCCTGATTAGAATAAAGCAAGAAGATATACTTGTCCTGCACTCATATTTCTAGGCAGCCTAGAAATATGATTACAGGTATAGATGCTATAGTATAGGCTAGGTATCCCCCCTTTTCCCACCAGACCTACCTCTTGACACTGTCAAGTGAAGCTGCTGTTGCAGCACTCGCCTCACCGGGGTATACACTAACAGGCAGCCAGGACCAGGGCCACCCTTAAACTGAAGTTGCGGGGCACATATATATATATATATATACACACACATACATACACATATATGCACACACCCACACACATATAAACACAAACCCACAAATATACACATATATACAGGGAGTGCAGAATTATTAGGCAAGTTGTATTTTTGAGGATTAATTTTATTATTGAACAATAAACATGTTCTCATTGAACCCAAAAAACGCATTCATTTCAAAGCTGAATAGTTTTGGAAGTAGTTTTTAGTTTGTTTTTAGTTATAGCTATTTTAGGGGCATATCTGTGTGTGCAGGTGACTATTACTGTGCATAATTATTAGGCAACTTAACAAAAAACAAATATATACCCAATTCAATTATTTATTTTTACCAGTGAAACCAATATAACATCTCAACATTCACAAATATACATTTCTGACATTCAAAAACAAAACAAAAACAAATCAGTGACCAATATAGCCACCTTTCTTTGCAAGGACACTCAAAAGCCTGCCATCCATGGATTCTGTCAGTGTTTTGATCTGTTCACCATCAACATTGCGTGCAGCAGCAACCACAGCCTCCCAGACACTGTTCAGAGAGGTGTACTATGGGGTTCAGATCAGGTGAACAAGGAGGCTATGTCATTAGATTTTTTTCTTTTATACCCTTTCTTGCCAGCCACGCTATTGAGTACTTGGACGCGTGTGATGGAGCATTGTCCTGCATGAAAATCATGTTTTTCTTGAAGGATGCAGACTTCTTCCTGTACCACTGCTTGAAGAAGGTGTCTTCCAGAAACTGGCAGTAGGACTGGGAGTTGAGCTTGACTCCATCCTCAACCCGAAAAGGCCCCACAAGCTCATCTTTGATGATACCAGCCCAAACCAGTACTCCACCTCCACCTTGCTGGCGTCTGAGTCGGACTGGAGCTCTCTGCCCTTTACCAATCCAGCCACGGGCCCATCCATCTGGCCCATCAAGACTCACTCTCATTTCATCAGTCCATAAAACCTTAGAAAAATCAGTCTTGAGATATTTCTTGGCCTAGTCTTGACGTTTCAGCTTGTGTGTCTTGTTCAGTGGTGGTCGTCTTTCAGCCTTTCTTACCTTGGCCATGTCTCTGAGTATTGCACACCTTGTGCTTTTGGGCACTCCAGTGATGTTGCAGCTCTGAAATATGGCCAAACTGGTGGCAAGTGGCATCTTGGCAGCTGCAAGCTTGACTTTTCTCAGTTCGTGGGCAGTTATTTTGCGCCTTGGTTTTTCCACACGCTTCTTGCGACCCTGTTGACTAATTTGAATGAAACGCTTGATTGTTCGATGATCACGCTTCAGAAGCTTTGCAATTTTAAGAGTGCTGCATCCCTCTGCAAGATATCTCACTATTTTTGACTTATCTGAGCCTGTCAAGTCCTTCTTTTGACCCATTTTGCCAAAGGAAAGGAAGTTGCCTAATAATTATGCACACCTGATATAGGGTGTTGATGTCATTAGACCACACCCCTCCTCATTACAGAGATGCACATCACCTAATATGCTTAATTGGTAGTAGGCTTTCAAGCCTATACAGCTTGGAGTAAGACAACATGCATAAAGAGGATGATGTGGTCAAACTACTCATTTGCCTAATAATTCTGCACTCCCTGTATATATATATACACACACACACACATATAAACACAAACCCACACACACACACATATATATATATATATATATATATATATATATACACACACACACACACACACATATAAACACAAACCCACACACATATATATATACACACACACTTACATATACATACACATATACATATACCCACACATAAACACAAACACATATACTAGAAAGCCATAACTCACTGTTAGTGAGTGTGTCAGAGAAGTATGCTTCTATCACTAATAGTGTAATAATAAGTTCAAGTATAATACAGAAAATAATACAAAATAACTTTTATTTAATTTTTATTAAAAGACAGCAAATGTTAGTGTAGTTCTGCTGCCCACAGTTATTAAAAACACTTCTCCTTTGTATTTACTTGTATTAATTCATGTATGTTTTTGAGATACAGGTATCCTGGGGATCAAACAGTAATCCAATACTGTTTTATATGTATTTATTTATTTTTTTAAATCTTTTTATTTATTTTTCACAGATTGAAAAAGAAAATTATATTTGTTTCATCAACAACAATAACAATAAAATAGAAAAACATTAACAGTACAGTCTACAAATGAATTCTCTTCGTCTGTGCTTAAATAATACAATACAAATGGTCTCACTTCTTGTCTCTTTTCCTCTATAGATTTCTAGGGGCATAATCCCTTCTTCCACCTCAGTCACCTAAACCCTTTCACACCCAAATCTTCATTCTTTAATATCATAGTTTCGAGTGTAATCTAGTTGGTTGGGGCTCTTGTTCTATTTAACTTTTCTATATACATTATATAAGTTTCCCATTGTTGGATAAATTGGTTCCTAGAGTTCAATATAGCTGCTGAAGCACTGGCCATATTGTAATGATAGTCAATTCTCTTTTTGACATATTCAAACGTGGGGGGATCCACCTTCCAGAATCTCGCTATTGAAATCCGTACTATGGTACATATTATTGCTATTAATTTGTGGTGTCTTTTGACATTGCCTCCTGTGGGAAAGTGCAACAAAGCTTGTTCTGGAGATAAGTCTATTTCAGTCTCAAGAATAGTACTTAAAAATGTTGAGGTCAAATCCCATATCTTTTTAACCTTGTCACACTGCAAATATGTCCCTTCCTCCCCACATCCCCTATAACACCTATGGGAGCCATCAATCTGAGTATTGGCCAGTCTTGTGGGGTACATGTACCATTTAAATACAACCTTGATATAATTCTCCTTTAATATCGCATTTGGGGAAAATGATAGACCTCTGTCAAGGTTTGTTAACCAGGTCTCTAATGTCCAAGTTTGACCCATGTCCTGTTCCCACTTAATCATAAAAGAGCTTTTCTTATTGCCAGCTCCTTCACTAAATGTCGGGTACAGTAGTGCAATCATGTAACAACGGATTAAATCTTGTAAGATAGGTAATAGGTTGTTGAACCACAACTGCTGAGATATAAAAGGTTTATGTGTAGCAAGGATTGAACCTGATAGTAACAATGAATACTGCAGGGATGTATAATGATTACACAGGTTTAATCACAGCAATTGCTGGCAGGTAATACAAGAGCAAGGAAGTTTCTATAGCTGCAAAAGGCAACTGGGGAGGTACAAGCAGCAAGAAAACCCTTGTCTATATACCAGTGTAAAGTAACACAGCGTGATATGTGAAACAGGCAGCATAATAGAAATCAATGAAAGTCAAGATTAGGTAAACTTCTGGCAAGCAGGATAAATATATACAATCAGCATAAGAGTCAATAGGTACCTGGTACTGTTTACTTTGAAAGCGGTTAAACAGAGTAGTTTAGAGAGGGTAATCCTTGATGGCAGTTCAGAGCGGCAGCGCTAGCCGAAGTTGGCGTGTGACGTCACCGCAGGCGGAAGCTGTAGGAAGAGATGAGCTGTACTGAACAGCAGGTAATTGCAGAAGCGAGGTTAGCTGCAGCAGAATGGGAATCTGCTGAAGGCAGAGGATAGCTTGTTAGGAGCAACAGGATCCCCTGTTAAGGCAAGCTGAAACACATTTAGGAAATGTGAAACAATATCAAGCAAGGTAATGATGTGGGAGGAGGCTTATATAGCTGAGACAAATTGGAAAACATGATTTAAAGGTACAGGAATGGTAATCAGAATAACACAAAAAAAAAGGCAAAGTTAAACACATCATGACAGGATGCCCCACCCAAATGAGCCGCTCAGAGGCTCATGGATGTGGACGGTCAGGGTTCCTCTGGTGAAAGCGAGAAATAAGTCTGGGGGCAGATATGTTAACAGCTGGTTCCCAGGAGTTATGTTCCTCAGAATAACCCTTCCATCGTATCAAGTACTGTAGATGTCCACGAGAGACCCTGGAATCCAAGATAGAGTGGACCTCATATTCAACGTTGGGATCGATGGTCACAGGAAAAATCCTCTGGTTGGGAGTTGGGTCCCGAACGGTTCGATAGGGTTTAATCAAGGAGACATGGAACGCTGGGTGTATCTTGAGAGTGCTGGGTAGTTGTAGGCGAACAGCGTTATCATTGATGATTTTGTTTATGGGATAAGGACCGATGTATAGAGGTGTGAGTTTTTTACTAGGAGTATTTAGCCTCAGGTTCTTGGTAGACAACCATACCAAATCCCCAAGTGAATAACAGGGTGGAGTACTCCTTCTTAGGTCGTAGTATTTCTTTTGTTTATTTTTTGCTTCTTCAATAGCCTGAGAAACTATCGTAAAATTCGAAGAGATTACATTAGAGAGATCACTGATATGTGGTGAAGAGGTTCCTTCTGGAAGTAGGATGGAAGCCATAATTTATGAAAAATGGTGACTGTTTGGTAGTGGAATGAATACTGTTGTTGAATGCAAATTCTGCGTAAAGGGAGATGTTGGGACCAGGTATCCTGGTTGACTTGACAGTAGCATCGTAGGAATTGTTCTATGCTTTGGTTAGACCTCTCGGTCTGCCCGTTGGTCTGAGGATGGTAAGAAGTTGAGAGCCGTTTGTCAATGTTGAAGACCTTGCAGAATTCTGACCACAAACCACTAGTAAACTGGGAACCTCGGTCAGAAACTATCCGTTGTGGAAGGCCATGTAGTCTGAAAACATTATGTAAAAGTAATTGTATTGTTTCCGCAGCAGAAGGTAACTTATGAAAAGGTATCAGATGCAACATTTTGCTGAACAAATCTACCACAACTAGAATTGTGATATTATGATTTGATCTTGGAAGATCCACAATATAATCTAGGGCAATCTCTGCCCATGGTCTTGTTGGAGTAGGAAGAGGCATTAGTAACCCATAGGGTCGATGTTTTGATCTTTTGGAAGTGGCACAGATTGAACAAGAGTTGATATAGTCCGTTATGTCAGTGCTCATATCAGGCCACCAATACGACCTGTTAATAAGATCCTGGGTTTTGTGTATGCCAGTATGACCTGCAAGTGGAGAGTCGTGTGCACAATGAAGTAACAACTTTCTAGTAGAGGGTGGTACATATAACCTTTCACCATGATAGTACAAAGAATCATCTTTTTGTTTTAAAAGATGTAGTGGTTTTGTTGTATCTTGTTGTTGTTCTTCCAGAAAATAAGGGATCGAATCAAGGAAAAAGAGGAGGAACTTATTTTCAGGTATGATAGACTGTTTTGGAAAAGAAAAGGATGTATGTCCAGGTAACCTTGAAAGAGCGTCTGCCTTTCCGTTTTTTGCAGCAGGTCTGTAGGTGATTAGGAAATCAAATCTAGAGAAGTATAAGTTCCATCGATCTTGACGAGCGGAAAGAGTTTTCGTGGATTTAAGGTACTGCAAATTGCGGTGGTCTGTATAGACTAGGGTAGGATGAGTAACACCCTCCAGCAGGTGGCGCCACTGTTCGAAGGCAACCTTGATGGTGAGTAGTTCCTTATCGCCAATAGGATAGTGTGTTTCTGGGGTGGTTAAACATCTGGAATAATAGGCGACTGGATGTAATGGCTTATTCAGATCTTCTCTTTGTGAAAGCACAGCACCGATGGCACAATCTGAGGCATCAACCTCCAATACAAATTGGAGCTGACTGTTTGGGTGTCGTAGGATAGGAGCCGTGGTAAATTTTTCTTTTAACAAATCAAAAGCGTTTTGTGCAGCTGTAGTCCACAGGAATTTATGGAGAGACTTTGTTAAGTCAGTAAGAGGCTTAGCAATAACAGCAATTTTTTTTATAAATTTTCTGTAAAAATTTGCAAAGCCCAAAAAGCTCTGTACTTGTTTCCTATTCGTCGGTTGAGGCCAATTCAGTATGGAGGTAATTTTAGAGTCATCCATCTGTATACCCAACTCTGAGATCCTATATCCAAGGAATGAGATATTGCTTGTGTGGAATATACACTTCCCAGCCTTAGCGTAAAGAGAATGTGAGCGAAGTCATGAGAGTACTTGTCTAACATGTATGACATGGTCTTTAACTGTTTTGGAATATATCAAGGTAGATCACGACGAAGGTGTCAAGGATATACTTGAAAATATCATTAATAAAGTGCTGGAAGGTTGCCGGAGCGTTGCAGAGACCGAATGGCATGACGGTGTATTCGTAGCGGGTACGAAACGCCGTCAGCCATTCGTCCCCGGCTCTCATACGTACGAGATTATATGCACCTCGTAAGTCCAGCTTAGTGAAAACCTTTGCACCTTCCAGTTGTTCAATTAGTTGTGGAATAAGGGGCAATGGGTAACGGTTCTTTAGTGTCACCTTGTTTAGTTGCCTATAGTCCACAATGGGTCTAAGAGAGCCATCCTTATTTCTCCAACATTGGTGTGTCCGGTCCACAGCGTCATCCTTACTCGTGGGAATATCTCTTCCCCAACAGGAAATGGCAAAGAGTCCCAGCAAAGCTGGCCATATAGTCCCTCCTAGGCTCCGCCCACCCCAGTCATTCTCTTTGCCGTTGCACAGGCAACATCTCCACGGAGATGGTTAAGAGTATGTGGTGTTTAGTTGTAGTTTTTTTATTCTACTATCAAGAGTTTGTTATTTTAAAATAGTGCTGGTATGTACTATTTACTCTGAAACAGAAAAAGATGAAGATTTCTGTTTGTGAGAGGAAGATGATTTTAGCAGACAGTAACTAAAATCGATTGCTGTTTCCACATAGGACTGTTGAGATGAAGTAACTTCAGTTGGGGGTAACAGTTAGCAGACTTTTCTGCTTAAGGTATGACTAGCCATATTTCTAACAAGACTGTGTAATGCTGGAAGGCTGTCATTTCCCCTCATGGGGACCGGTAAGCCATTTTCTTAGTCTCAAACAGAATAAAGGGCTTAATATGGGCTATAAAACTGGTAGACACTTTTATGGGCTAAATCGATTGCTTTATTTGGACATTTTATACATGTTTATGCTGATAATTCACACTTATAAACTTGGGGAACGTTTTTTAACGTCAGGCACTATGTTAGACACCTTTTCCAGTCAGGAAGGGCCTTCCCAGTTGTAGGCTGAGCCTCATTTTCGCGCCATTACTGCGCAGTTGTTTTTGAGTGCAAGACATGCAGATGCATGTGTGAGGACCTGAAAGTAGTTGGAAAAGTTCCTAGAAGGCGTCATTTGGTATCGTATTCCCCTCTGGGCTTGGTAAAGTCACAGCAAAGGCTGTAGCTGGGACTGTATAGGGGTTAAATCTGTAACCGGCTCCGGTTTCGTTATTTTAAGGGTTAAAGCTCTGAAAATTGGTGTGCAATACTTTTAATGCTTTAAGACACTGTGGTGAAATTTTGGTAAATTTTTAACAATTCCTTCATATATTTCACATATTCAGTAATAAAGTGTGCTCTGTTTAAAATTTAAAGAGACAGTAACGGTTTTGTTTTAAAACGGTTTTTGTGCTTTATTGACAAGTTTAAGCCTGTTTAACATGTCTGTGCCTTCAGATAAGCTATGTTCTATATGTATGAAAGCCAATGTGTCTCCCCCTTCAAAATTGTGTGATAATTGTGCCATAGTGTCCAAACAAAGTAAGGACAGTACTGCCACAAATAATGAAATTGCCCAAGATGGCTAAAGTCTTGGTCAGCGGATGTATCATCCAAGACAAAATTGCTTAACATCCCCTTCAAGGGTAAAATTCTCTTTGGACCAGAATTGAAAGAGATTATCTTAGACATCACTGGGGGAAAGGGCCACGCCCTCCCACAAGATAGGCCTTTCAAGGCCAAGAATAAGTCTAATTTTCGTTCCTTTCGTAATTTCAGGAACGGACCGGCCTCTAATTCTGCATCCTCTAAGCAAGAGGGTAATGCCTCACAGTCCAAACCAGCCTGGAAACCGATGCAAGGCTGGAACAAGGGTAAGCAGACAAGAAGCCTGCTACCGCTAACAAAACAGCATGAAGGAGTAGCCCCCGATCCGGGACCGGATCTAGTGGGGGGCAGACTCTCTCTCTTTGCTCAGGCTTGGGCAAGAGATGTTCAGGATCCCTGGACGCTAGAAATAGTTTCTCAGGGTTATCTTCTGGAATTCAAGGAACTACCCCCAAGGGGAAGGTTCCACATGTCTCACTTATCCTCAAACCAAATAAAGAGACAGGCGTTCTTACATTGTGTAGAAGACCTGCTAAAGATGGGAGTGATACACCCAGTTCCAATGACGGAACAAGGAATGGGATTTTACTCAAATCTGTTCGTAGTTCCCAAAAAAGAGGGAACCTTCAGACCAATTCTGGATTTAAAGATCCTAAACAAATTTCTCAGGGTACCATCGTTCAAAATGGAAACCATTCGAACGATTCTACCCACTATCCAGGAAGGTCAATTTATGACTACCGTGGATCTAAAGGATGCGTACCTACATATTCCTATCCACAAAGAACATCATCAGTTCCTAAGGTTCGCCTTTCTGGACAAACATTACCAGTTTGTGGCCCTCCCATTCGGATTAGCCACTGCTCCAAGGATTTTCACAAAGGTACTCGGGTCCCTTCTAGCGGTTCTAAGACCGAGGGGCATTGCAGTAGTACCATACTTGGACGACATTCTAATACAAGCGTCGTCCCTTTCAAAAGCAAAGGCTCATACAGACATCATTCTGGCCTTTCTCAGATCTCACAGATGGAAGGTGAACATAGAAAAAAGTTCTCTGTCTCCGTCAACAAGATTTCCCTTCCTGGGAACAATAATAGATTCCTTAGAAATGAGGATCTTTCTGACAGATGTCAGAAAGTCAAAACTTCTAAGCGCTTGTCAAGTTCTTCATTCTGTTCCACGTCCTTCCATAGCTCAGTGCATGGAAGTAGTAGGGTTGATGGTTGCAGCAATGGACATAGTTCCTTTTGCGCGAATTCATCTAAGACCATTACAACTGTGCATGCTGAAACAGTGGAATAGGGACTATACAGACTTGTCTCCAGTGATTCAAGTAGATCAGAAGACCAGAGATTCACTCCGTTGGTGGATATCCCTGGACCACCTATCCCAGGGAATGAGCTTCCGCAGACCAGAGTGGGTCATTGTCACAACCGACGCCAGTCTAGTGGGCTGGGGTGCGGTCTGGGAATCCCTGAAAGCTCAGGGACTATGGTCTCGGGAAGAGTCTCTTCTCCCGATAAACATTCTGGAACTAAGAGCGATATTCAATGCTCTCAGGGCTTGGCCTCAGCTTGCAAAGGCCAGATTCATAAGATTCCAATCAGACAACATGACGACTGTTGCGTATATCAATCATCAGGGGGGAACAAGGAGTTCCCTGGCGATGAAAGAAGTAACCAAAATAATACAATGGGCGGAGAATCACTCCTACCATCTATCTGCGATCCACATCCCAGGTGTGGAAAAACTGGGAAGCGGATTATCTGAGTCGTCAGACATTCCATCCGGGGGAGTGGGAACTCCACCCGGAGATTTTTGCCCAGTTGACTCAATTATGGGGCATTCCAGACATGGATCTGATGGCGTCTCGTCAGAACTTCAAGGTTCCTTGCTACGGGTCCAGATCCAGGGATCCCAAGGCGACTCTAGTGGATGCACTAGTAGCGCCTTGGACCTTCAACCTAGCTTATGTGTTCCCACCGTTTCCTCTCATTCCCAGGCTGGTAGCCAGGATCAAACAGGAGAGGGTCTCGGTGATCTTGATAGCTCCTGCGTGACCACGCAGGACTTGGTATGCAGACCTGGTGAATATGTCATCGGTTCCACCATGGAAGCTACCTTTGAGACAGGACCTTCTTGTTCAGGGTCCATTCGAACATCCATATCTGGTCTCCCTCCAGCTGACGGCTTGGAGATTGAACGCTTGATTCTATCAAAGCGTGGGTTTTCAGATTCGGTGATTGATACTCTGGTTCAGGCCAGAAAACCGGTAACTAGAAAGATTTACCATAAAATATGGAAAAGATATATCTGCTGGTGTGAATCCAAGGGATTCCCTTGGAATAAGGTAAAAATTCCTAAGATTCTTTCCTTTCTGCAAGAAGGTTTGGATAAAGGATTATCTGCGAGTTCTCTAAAGGGACAGATTTCTGCTTTATCTGTCTTACTACACAAACGACTGGCAGCTATGCCAGATGTTCAAGCATTTGTTCAGGCTCTGGTTAGGATCAAGCCTGTTTACAGACCTTTGACTCCTCCCTGGAGTTTAAATCTAGTTCTTTCAGTTCTTCAAGGGGTTCCGTTTGAACCTCTACATTCCATAGATATTAAGTTGTTATCTTGGAAAGTTTTGTTTTTGGTTGCTATTTCTTCTGCTAGAAGAGTTTCAGAGTTATCTGCTCTGCAGTGTTCTCCGCCCTATCTGGTGTTCCATGCAGATAAGGTGGTTTTGCGTACTAAGCCTGGTTTTCTTCCAAAGGTTGTTTCTAACAAAAATATTAACCAGGAGATAGTTGTACCTTCTTTGTGTCCGAATCCAGTTTCAAAGAAGGAACGTTTGTTACACAATTTGGACGTAGTCCGTGCTCTAAAATTCTATTTAGAAGCTACAAAAGATTTCAAACAAACATCTTCTCTGTTTGTCGTCTATTCTGGTAAAAGGAGAGGTCAAAAAGCGACTTCTACCTCTCGTTCCTTTTGGCTTAAAAGCATCATCCGATTGGCTTACGAGACTGCCGGACGGCAGCCTCCTGAAAGAATCACAGCTCACTCCACTAGGGCTGTGGCTTCCACATGGGCCTTCAAGAACGAGGCTTCTGTTGATCAGATATGTAAGGCAGCGACTTGGTCTTCACTGCACACTTTTGCCAAATTTTACAAATTTGATACTTTTGCTTCTTCGGAGGCTATTTTTGGGAGAAAGGTTTTGCAAGCCGTGGTGCCTTCCGTTTAGGTAACCTGATTTGCTCCCTCCCTTCATCCGTGTCCTAAAGCTTTGGTATTGGTTCCCACAAGTAAGGATGACGCCGTGGACCGGACACACCAATGTTGGAGAAAACAGAATTTATGCTTACCTGATAAATTACTTTCTCCAACGGTGTGTCCGGTCCACGGCCCGCCCTGGTTTTTTAATCAGGTCTGATGAATTATTTTCTCTAACTATAGTCACCACGGTACCATATGGTTTCTCCTATATTTTTCCTCCTGTCCGTCGGTCGAATGACTGGGGTGGGCGGAGCCTAGGAGGGACTATATGGCCAGTTTTGCTGGGACTCTTTGCCATTTCCTGTTGGGGAAGAGATATTCCCACAAGTAAGGATGACGCCGTGGACCGGACACACCGTTGGAGAAAGTAATTTATCAGGTAAGCATAAATTCTGTTTTTTCACAAAAAACATCCCAGCAGCTGCAGGGGAGGTAGATGGTCTTATGAAACCCTTCTCTATATTTTCATCTATGTAAGATTTTAAGTGGTCTAACTCTGGTTTGGACAGAGGAAAGATATGCCCACACAGTATGACTGCCCCGGGTAACAGTTCAATGGGGCAGTCATATTTACGATGTGGTGGTAAATTTTGGGACTCCTTTTTGCTAAATACGTCAAGAAAGTCTGAATACTCAGGAGGAATTACAGTTTCTTGTATTTTTTCAGGTGTTTGTAATAATAAAGCAGGGAAGCAGGTATTTATACAATACTCAGAATTAAACTGTACAGTGAGGTTGGACCAATTAATGCAAGGATTATGTTGTTTCAACCATTGGAGACCTAGAATGAGAGGATAGACAGGGGATGTAATGACATCAAAAGAGATATACTCTCTATGGTGGTCATGAGTAGTAAGTAATAAGGGTATAGTTTCATGTACTACAGGACCTGAAGATAAGACCTCCCCATCTATTCCCCTTAAAGGAACAGGAGTCTTTTTTTTTATTAGTGGAATTTTATTTTTTGTGGCAAACAACACATCAATATAAGAGGCAGATGCACCAGAGTCAATTATCCCGGTAACGGTCAGCCGGAGTTGGTCCCACTGCAAGGAAAGAGGCAGGTTACAGTAAGTGTTAGGATATGAGACTGTGTTTATAGAAAAATAAGGATAGCAGCTCTCACCCTTGTTCTGTTTCTGTAAGATAGGACAGGCCTTTACCGTGTGTTCATCAGATGCACAGTACATGCACAAATTCAGGGTGCGTCAACTTAGTTTTTCCTGGTTGCTCAAGGGACCCTTCAGGAAGGCGATGTCCATGGGTTCAGTAGTGGTCTTATGATGAGTGGAGGAGATAGTTGAGGGAGTATGTTTTTTGTATGTGCTATCTTGATGTGCTCTCTCATGCTGTCTCTCTCTCAACCTTCTATCAATTCTAATAGATAAATTTATTAGTTCCTCTAAGATCTGGGGTATCTCTATACGTGAGAGCTCATCCTTAATAGATTCTGACAAACCTAAGCGGAATTGTTTTTTTAGTGATAAGTTATTCCACTGAGTATCTTTGGCTAGCCTCTTAAAGTCTGATATATATTCCTCTACATCCCTTTTTTTCTGTTTTAATGACCGCATAGATGTTTCAGCGGTTAATTGCTTATATGGGTCATCATAAAGCTGGCCAAGTGCAGAAAAGAAAGATTCCAGGGAGTTTAGAATTTCATCATTATTTTCTAGAAAGGAGTTAGCCCAGCTCCTAGGGTCTGCCCTTAAATCGGAGATGGTGGTCATAACTTTAACTCTGTCATTAGGGTAAGTGAAAGGCTTTAGTGCAAATAATAAGAGACATGAATTCTTAAAATCTCTAAATTGTTTTCTATCACCGGAAAACAACTCTGGGAGACTAACTTGAGGTTCTTGGAACCTAGTTCTGCTATCAACAAAATCTTTGATGTAAGCTTTTAACCCCACATTTTCTTGTTTTAATGTATTAAGCCCCTCAGTTAACAAGTCCACTTTCTGGGAGAGAGTTTGTATAGTACTTGAAATCTCAGCTGGGTCCATCTTTATATATGGCTTGATATTCTGTAACAACGGATTAAATCTTGTAAGATAGGTAATAGGTTGTTGAACCACAACTGCTGAGATATAAAAGGTTTATGTGTAGCAAGGATTGAACCTGATAGTAACAATGAATACTGCAGGGATGTATAATGATTACACAGGTTTAATCACAGCAATTGCTGGCAGGTAATACAAGAGCAAGGAAGTTTCTATAGCTGCAAAAGGCAACTGGGGAGGTACAAGCAGCAAGAAAACCCTTGTCTATATACCAGTGTAAAGTAACACAGCGTGATATGTGAAACAGGCAGCATAATAGAAATCAATGAAAGTCAAGATTAGGTAAACTTCTGGCAAGCAGGATAAATATATACAATCAGCATAAGAGTCAATAGGTACCTGGTACTGTTTACTTTGAAAGCGGTTAAACAGAGTAGTTTAGAGAGGGTAATCCTTGATGGCAGTTCAGAGCGGCAGCGCTAGCCGAAGTTGGCGTGTGACGTCACCGCAGGCGGAAGCTGTAGGAAGAGATGAGCTGTACTGAACAGCAGGTAATTGCAGAAGCGAGGTTAGCTGCAGCAGAATGGGAATCTGCTGAAGGCAGAGGATAGCTTGTTAGGAGCAACAGGATCCCCTGTTAAGGCAAGCTGAAACACATTTAGGAAATGTGAAACAATATCAAGCAAGGTAATGATGTGGGAGGAGGCTTATATAGCTGAGACAAATTGGAAAACATGATTTAAAGGTACAGGAATGGTAATCAGAATAACACACAAAAAAAAGGCAAAGTTAAACACATCATGACAAATCAGTCCCCTTCTATAGTTTTTTGCTAGACATATTGTCTCTAATGTGGTGTTATTTGGGGGTATGTTTGATCCCATTATTTCTCTTACCCTAGATGTGAGTTGTAGATAGTGGTACCATTCGTTTTGTTCAGGAGTACATAGTTCTCTGTATTGGGAGAAGGTCAATAGTTTATAGTTAATGAATGCATCCACTATACAGTAAAGACTCTTGTTCTCCTATTTCTTCTGCATATGTGCACTAATGAGTGAGGTGATGGGTACCAATGGGGTCAATCTTGATCTAGTATTAACTAGGGGAAAGGCCTTGGTCAATTTATCCCAGATATAGGTTGTGTGACTAATCAAGACATATTCTTTGATATATCCTGGTCTATGTTGTTTCATCGCCCAGAGAATGGTGTTTAGCCTTCCTACCTCTAGTATATCTTTTTCTAATTGCACCCATTGAGGTGATTGATTCAACATGTACCACTGTGTGGTCTGCGCCATTCTAGCAGCATAGTAGTATGAGAACAGGTTTGGTAAACCAACCCCTCCGCTTCTCTTATCTCTCATCAGATTTTGTTTATTTATTCTTGCTCGTTGTCCCTGCCAAATATATTTTAAGATTTCTCTTTGTAGCATATGTAACTCTGCTATTGGGATGGTTATTGGGAGAGTTCTGAATAAATATAACAGTTTGGGAAGTACCGTCATTTTGATTGATATGTCCCTTCCATAGAGTGATAACTTGTGTTTGGCCCATTTAAGTAGAAGTTCTTTAATCTGCGAAAATATGGGGAAATAATTTTCCCTATACAATTTATTCACATCATTTGTGAGGTTAATTCCTAGATATTTAAGGGATGATTTAACCCAATTAAATCCAAAATTTATTTCTATTAGTTTTTTGTTGTGTTTGGGAGATGAGCACTAAGGGCTTCACATTTACTTTCATTAATTTTATATCCTGATAGCAGACTAAATTTATTTATTATAGAGTAAATAACTGGGAGAGAGAGAAGTGGCTTTGTGACTGCGAGGATGACATCATCCGCAAAGAGAGATATTTTATATTCTTTATCTCCTATCCTAAGTCCCACCACATCTGGATTATCTCTAATTAGTACTGCCAGCGGCTCAATACACATTGCAAACAACAGGGGAAACAAAGGGCACCCCTGTCTGATGCCATTTTGAATTTGAATTTGTGATGACTGATACCCTGAAAGCCTAATTTAAGCGTCAGGTGTAGAGTAAATTCTTTTTATAGCAGTAGTAAAAGGTCCACTAATCCCCATTCTACTGATAACTGTGAACATGTATTCCTAGTTGACCCTATCAAATTCCTTCTCTGTGTCCAAAGCTAGAAACAGAGAAGGCACTTTCTTTACCATTGCATAGTTGATTAGGTCAATCACTTTTCGTGTATTATTTGGAGCTTCTCTTTGCGAGATGAAGCCTACTTGATCTGTTTCTATCAAATTTCTAATGGGCACCGCTAAACGATTTGCTAGAATTTTGGTGAACAGCTTCAGATCTTGATTAATTAAGGATATTGGCTGGTAATTTTGACAATATTGTGTATTTTTTCCTGCTTTCGGAATAACTGTCACCCTTGCAGTCAACAGATCTGGGGGAATCTCCTCTCCCTGCAAAATATTATTATATAGTTTAACCAATAGGGGTGCTACTGATATTCGTAGATCTTTATAGAAAGAGCCTGGAAAGCCATCTGGGCCAAGAGCTTTATTCCTTTTCAATTCTTTAATGGCCATTAAGACTTCTTGTGTCGTGATAGGGGCATTTAGGGAACTCAATTCTTCTTCTGAGACTGTGTTCAGCCTGCTATTTCCTAAGAAAATGTCCAGTTCACTCCTCTTATTAGTTCCTGCCTTGGTGCTGGGTAAATTATAAAGCTGAGTATAGAATTTTGCAAATTCATTGGCTATTTGGAGTGGGTCATTAGTAACTCGGCCATTAGCCCCTTGAATTTGAGGAATAGTGGAAGCCCTAGTGAATTCTTTTAGCTTATTCGCCAGCATCTTATCAGGCTTATTGCCATAAATATAATATCTGGTATCTACTATTTTAATTGATTGAACCGCCTCTCTATCTAGTAGTTGGTTTAATTCCTCATTTTTGCTATTTAATAATTTCAGTAGTCTATTTTTCTTCTTTTTAGCTAATTTTTCTCTTATTTTCTCAATTTCTTTCCTTAGTGTTTCTATAGTGGAATTGTGTGCTTTCCTAATTCTTCTTGCCTCCTCTATCAGCACCCCTCTTAGGGAGGCTTTAAGTGCACTCCAAACAAAGTTTGTATTAGATGTGGTCCCTTCGTTTATAGTTGTAAACTCACTGATGTGTTTTTGGATTTTCTGAACTAGAATATCATTTTGAAGTAGGCTCGGGTGTAGAGACCAGGACCTAGTTCGGTGCATATTAACCAACCCTTCAAATTCCACCATCACCATGTAGTGATCTGACCAGGCACTATTATGTATAGAGGCTGACTTTATTAGCGGTAAAGGTATCTGACTAACCAGAATTAGGTCTATCTGGAGTATGAGCCATAGACTGAGGAATAGAAAGTGTAGTCTTTAACTCCTTTATTAAATGCTCTACAACTGTCGATAAGATTGAAATCTAGGAGAAGGTGTTTGAGAAGCTGTTGCGCTGGAGTTATTCGTCTTTTTTTACATGTCACCTGCGAGGTTCTGTCGTCGTTTAACGTCAGATTAAAGTCCCCTCCTATAATGATCTTACTTTTTTTCCATCTCGATAAAAGCCTACTTAACCTACTTAAGAATGGACCCTGATTATCATTAGGTGCATAAACATTCACCAAAATTACTGGAGTATTGTGTATCGTCCCCTTTACAATTAAAAGTCTCCCTTTCTTGTCTTTAAGGATTTCCTTCTTCTTAAAGTTTAGGGATATAACAGGATGGTTACCCCACATTTTTTTTTTAGGATTAAGTGCATGAAACTGTAGTGGATAGTTCTTATCCCAGTACTGGGGTGCAGCTTCTGAAACAAAATGTGTCTCTTGCAGCATTATTATGTGGGCACTTTGGGATTTATAATCTGAGATTGCCTTTTTCCTTTTTATGTTGGAATTTAACCCTCTCACATTGTGAGTTATTAATTTAATATGCATCTCTTTTTCCCTGTATATCTGCTAGCGTAGCTCCATTTGTATCTAGAGACACTGTTTTGTGACAATGTTTTATACATCTGTAATTTGTGAACATTTGAGATTGTATGTAACCTTAAACAATAACAAAATATATACTTACAACTTAACGCAGCATTGCGCATCAGTAACAAAACACTTATCATAACTTAGCTCAACCCTGGAACCTCTGACAGCTTTACCATGATCTAATCTCAAGAAGATAGTTAACATTTAAATACTGTCAGCAAAGCCAAATAACACAACGTTAGAGAGAAAGATAGTAGGGTAAAAGGATAAAAGCAGGGAGTAGAGAGTAAAGGGAAGTGGGAAATACAGGGAGTGCGGAATTATTAGGCAAGTTGTATTTTTGAGGATTAATTTTATTATTGAACAACAACCATATTCTCAATGAACCCAAAAAACTCATTAATATCAAAGCTGAATAGTTTTGGAAGTAGTTTTTAGTTTGTTTTTAGTTATAGCTATTTTAGGGGGATATCTGTGTGTGCAGGTGACTATTACTGTGCATAATTATTAGGCAACTTAACAAAAAACAAATATATACCCATTTCAATTATTTATTTTTACCAGTGAAACCAATATAACATCTCAACATTCAGAAATATACATTTCTGACATTCAAAAACAAAACAAAAACAAATCAGTGACCAATATAGCCACCTTTCTTTGCAAGGATACTCAAAAGCCTGCCATCCATGGATTCTGTCAGTGTTTTGATCTGTTCACCATCAACATTGCGTGCAGCAGCAACCACAGCCTCCCAGACACTGTTCAGAGAGGTGTACTGATTTCCCTCCTTGTAAATCTCACATTTGATGATGGACCACAGGTTCTCAATGAGGTTCAGATCAGGTGAACAAGGAGGCCATGTCATTAGATTTTCTTCTTTTATACCCTTTCTTGCCAGCCACGCTGTGGAGTACTTGGACGCGTGTGATGGAGCATTGTCCTGCATGAAAATCATGTTTTTCTTGAAGGATGCAGACTTCTTCCTGTACCACTGCTTGAAGAAGGTGTCTTCCAGAAACTGACAGTAGGACTGGGAGTTGAGCTTGACTCCATCCTCAACCCGAAAAGGCCCCACAAGCTCATCTTTGATGATACCAGCCCAAACCAGTACTCCACCTCCACCTTGCTGGCGGCTGAGTCGGACTGGAGCTCTCTGCCCTTTACCAATCCAGCCACGGGCCCATCCATCTGGCCCATCAAGACTCACTCTCATTTCATCAGTCCATAAAACCTTAGAAAAATCAGTCTTGAGATATTTCTTGGCCCAGTCTTGACGTTTCAGCTTGTGTGTCTTGTTTAGTGGTGGTCGTCTTTCAGCCTTTCTTACCTTGGCCATGTCTCTGAGTATTGCACACCTTGTGCTTTTGGGCACTCCAGTGATGTTGCAGCTCTGAAATATGGCCAAACTGGTGGCAAGTGGCATCTTGGCAGCTGCACGCTTGACTTTTCTCAGTTCATGGGCAGTTATTTTGCGCCTTGGTTTTTCCACACGCTTCTTGCGACCCTGTTGACTATTTTGAATGAAACGCTTGATTGTTCGATGATCACGCTTCAGAAGCTTTGCAATTTTAAGAGTGCTGCATCCCTCTGCAAGATATCTCACTATTTTTGACTTTTCTGAGCCTGTCAAGTCCTTCTTTTGACCCATTTTGCCAAAGGAAAGGAAGTTGCCTAATAATTATGCACACCTGATATAGGGTGTTGATGTCATTAGACCACACCCCTTCTCATTACAGAGATGCACATCACCTAATATGCTTAATTGGTAGTAGGCTTTCGAGCCTATACAGCTTGGAGTAAGACAACATGCATAAAGAGGATGATGTGGTCAAAATACTCATTTGCCTAATAATTCTGCACTCCCTGTATAGATAGTGAGCAAAGAGGAGAAGGCTTCTATGAACCCCGGACTCTCATGTAACAATGTTGCATACAGTTCTCTTCATAACTGCTAATGAGAAAGTTCAGGTATCATTGATCCAAAAGTCTGCTCGTAGCATCCTCCTTGTGACCCATAGGGCAAGTCGTCTTGCAATCTTCCACAACCTACGGAAATTTGAGTCTCAACAGCTGATCAAGGAAAGTCAAGGTACAGTAAGTGACTCCGCTGGAGGGTCGATGTCCTCATCTTCTCTGGTTGAAGACGTTTTCACTTTTTTGGATTTACCACTCTTGCTTACTGTCGACCAGTCTCTCTGTATCAGCTTTTTCGCAGGTTTATGAGTGGTCTGTAGTTCATCTTCAGCAACTTGGATCTCCAATTTAGTTAGGAGCATCAGCCCCTCTTCTAATGTAGAGCAAGAGTATGAGATGTTTTATGAGTGAAGATCAGTTTGATTGGGAAGTTCCAGCGATATCTTATATTTTCTCTTAAAAGAGCCATGATCACTGGTCTCAGCTCCCTACGTCTCCTTAGTGTTATTGGTGATAGATCAGTGAAAATCTGGATATTGTGGCCCTCATATGTGATGGTACGGGTCTGTCTGGCTGCTTGGATAATTAATTCCTTGACGTGGAAATAGTGGAGCTTAACATTAATATCTCTTGTTTTGGATTGAGTGGGTTTAGTTAAGGCCCTATGCACTCTGTCCAAGATCAACATTGTACGTTCCGTGTCTGGGATGAGCTGGTGATAAATCTCAGTGATATCGGCTTGTAAATTCTTATAGTCCTCCGGGAGGTTTCTAATACGAAGGTTGGACCTTCTAGATCTGTTCTCCAAATCTTCAATTTTATCTTCAAGCTTTTTTTATGTAAATGGAGTGATCCAGAAGTGTATGCTGGATTTGTGGAATTTCTTCCGAAATATCTTCCAATTTGTTTTCAATCTCTGTTGTCCTGCCTCCGATCTCTCTGATATCTCGCTTAAGATCCTGCAGGGCTGTTTTCAACTCTTCATTGAAAAAGGATTTTATTTGAGTCAATAGTTCATTGTTTGGGATATCTCCCTGTTGTCCATTTTCCTCCTCTGAGGTTTCACTTGTGGTGTTATATTTTGGCGAGCACGTGGATTTATCTAGTGTTCTTAGTTTCGATTGAGATTTAGAAAGACATTCTTTTACAGATTGATTTCTGCTTTTAATCTTGGTTGTAGTTACTAACGCCTTATCAAGAGTCTATAAAAGTTATTACTCACTCAGTTCATAGGCTGTTTAACCCAGACAGCTATATTAAAGTAATGAGGGGACACAATACCAGTGCAATTATTCTATAGTAGCATTGCTAATGATTCTATCTGTATATCACTGCTTACTGTTGTTCCAGGTTGACCATTATTGCTTCAGCATTAACACATTATTTTTCTGCTTGCCTTGCAAAAATATAATACCACATCTTGAGTTTTGTTAAATAGGGAATCCTGGTTCTGATGTCATAGGACCTCTGAGAGTTGCATAGTTCGTCTGCTAAACGTATCCTGAAGTTGCCCCTATAGTTGCACTGTCAGGTCAGCTAGACTTTCAGTTGTTGTAGATGTAATCTCTCACTAAAAAGAACCTAAATCTGATGGATCCCCTATCTGTTGATTACCACTCTCAAATTTGTGTCTCCAATGAGGCTTGAAATAAGTCACTTAAACATATATGTCAAATAAAGCCCCCACGTGGAGTTCTGTTATCTCTAGGCCTCTCACTTGCTGTATAGTGTAAAATGAGTTCTGGGCCTTATATATGGGCATCAGATCTATGTAAATATGCTATTAAAGAGCTTTTGATATTAGGTTGTTTATTGGGAAGGATGATATGCTCATTTAGGATGTTTATATTAAAACACTTACTGCCTCTTCACCGGAGCTTTTCCAGGCTGCTGCCTGTTCAGTATAATGTCCCATTTTTGTCAGATGATAGCTGAAAATTGGCTCTCCGGGTCTCTGACAGAGTGTTGCTTGGCTGACGACTGATCCACTGCTCTTTTAAATGGTCCGTTATTACGCTGCACAAGTGCCGATATAGGCCGAAGCCCCGGACTTTCCTGCCAACTCTTCCGGTTCTCCCAGTCGGCCTGCCTCCGGTTCTGCTTTTGCTTTCAAGATAAAGCCCAAAAATGTTTTCTATGGTCTCCCTGACACTTGCCTGATGTGATTGTGGTAATTGGCGTACTTTATATCTCTGCTAACACACTTAAATCAGCTTTTTATGCCGGAGCTCTGATAAAGCATGTCTGCTCTGCAACTCTCCAAACTCTGCCCCCCATCTTTTATATTTATTTTTATGTGTTATACTTTATTAGTACTCTTATCCTTATTTTTGGCTTGTGTGTAAAGTACAACTGGGGAATTTCCTGCTAAGATGTGCAAGGGTAATGCCCCATAATTATATGTTAATTTATATTATACTGGATTTTGAATTCCCATGAAGTTTAGTTATAATATTGGCTCTTAGTGTCAGATAAAAAGATTTACTTGGCTATGCGTAAACTGTATATCTTTGGCACTGCACCATTAGTATTATTTCTAATGTGCTTTAATTTAGTATGTAAGTATTCTATATATGGGAAAGGTAGCGGATTCCCTATTATGTGCAATAGAAAGTTACAAAAGTAAAATTCTGCCTTCAGTTTCTTTATAGGTTTGAAATCATATCATATCAGACCTTTTTAAGTTATAAATTCCCTGGTTATGTGTTATTACAAAAAAATAATTTTAAGAGATTTATACTGTTACCTTTCAGATGTTTAAGACTTGCTTATTTATGTGTGCTATTGTATGCACTTATTGGACTTTCATTGTATTAGAGTACGATTTTAATATTAGTCTCCACTGATTTCTGAGGTAATACACCTTAAAATTGCTATATTGTAATTAACAAAGATTTACTAGATCGATAATTTTCTACTTATGAATGATAGGGTGGTATCAATATAATAGCATAAGTTTGATGTTAACACAGAAATGATACTTGAGTGTGTTTGAGAAAACAAAAATATAGTGTATGGTATTGTGAGCAGAGCGTTGGTAGCAGCTGGAGATAAGCTGTCAGTCTGCTTGTATTCCTTATATTATTGGCAGTGTTGTTCTCAAATGTTTGTATCATTGTCTGCTACACATTCCTATGCCAGTCTAATAACTACTGTTACCTATCTAGATTACTGCAGACTTTTATTGTTTTCTTTAACCTTACTCTGCAAAGATTTGATGTTTATTGGGTTATTACTACTATAGTTATCCAGTTTGATAACACTCTTATATTTATTTAGAATATTTAGTTTGAGCTAGATAGTAATTATACAACGAACAGTAGCTGTATATTGCTACTTGTAATATTATTAACAGTGATACTGCTATGTTTCGTGTTCAAGCAGTCTCATTTGAGACAATCATTAAGTACTTGAGGTGCATATATTATAATTGCATATATTATACAAAGCGCCGTAACTTTAGATTTTTAAACTTATTTATATTCTGTACGCTTTATACTGAACTTTAAGCAAAATTAAGTAGACTGATGCACACCTTATTCGCTACCTTCCCAGTTGATATAGCTAGTGCTTATTCGTTATATCAAGATACCGCTATTGTAAATATACAGCCATTGGCTTTTGACAAAAATACAGCTGAGTGCTATAGTATAGATCTAGGATACCTGGTTTTTAAGTTAAAACATTACATAATCTATTGTTATACAACAGAGAGCAACATTAAAACGGAAACCCCTGACACAGCGTTTCACTAACGCTTCCTCAGAGGGGTATGCGGGGCGGCAAAAAGACGCTCTTATATTGGCTTATGTGTACACACTTCTAGGATGGGATTGGTTCAAGGCTTCTATCTGAACATTCAATTACACTATGGTGACCAGACGTACCCGATTTCCGGGGACCGTCCCCAGATTGAGGTGACTGTCCCCGGACAAATTATGTCCCCGGAAATGTCCCCGGAAGACAGATGGGGGCATATTTATCAAGGTCTGGTGGACCTGATCCGACACTGCGGATCAGGTCCGCCAGACCTCGCTGAATACGGTGAGCAATACGCTCGCCGTATTCAGCATTGTACCAGCAGCTCACAAGAGCTGCTGGTGCAACGCCGCCCCCTGCAGACTCGGACAATGAGACACCAGCAGGGAGGTGCCAATCAACCCGATCGTACTTGATCGGGTTGAATTGCGGCAATGTCTGTCTGCCTTCTCAGAGCAGGCGTACAGGTTATGGAGCAGCAGTTATGGAGCAGCTTCATAACTGCTGTTATGGAGCAGCTTCATAACTGCTGTTCCTGGCGAGCCTGCAGGCTCGCCATAAACACGGGGGCATCAAGCTCCATTCGGAGCTTGATACATATGCCCCATGGTCTGTACCACTCCCGTTACAAAATATTCTCACATCTTCAGCACGTTCAGCTGGTCAGGGGCGGAGCTACTACTAGCGGTGCAGAAGTTGCAATATTTAGTGCAGTCGACTGTATTTTGTTCAGCAAGCACAAGCATTAACAAACTGTGCAGCATAGGTGGCAGCTCTGTAAGTAACACTATCCTACCATAGCCCCGCCCACCTCTTCTTTCAGCGCGCTAAACGTATTCAGTCTGTAATCCTGTACCATCAGCATGCATGTCCAGAGAGAGGAGGTGAGAGGAGCTGGCGTTTTGATCCCTGACATTTGTGTGCTTGATTTAAACTTCTCCCTCTGTGCTCTGGCCACTCTCAGCTCACAAATCTTTTCCTGCAATAAGGCTCTAATTGAGCAGAGTTTAGGTGAGGGATGGGGCACACAGACAGCAAGAGACACTAGAAGAACCTGGTTATGTTTTATTATATTATATTGCCCCCTGTGTCCTTATGCATCTGCCACCAGCTGGTGAACCCTGCTGCTTCCTGAGCTGTCTGTCACAGTAAGCAGCCAGTGAGATAAACACTGCAAGTCCTCAGTGCCTGACAGTCAAGCCTCTATCACTATTTGCTTAATTAGTATGAAGATATTTTTAATTGCTGTATTTTTTTATGATATTGTTTCCCTGATCTCCTAATTCTCAACCAAAATGTTATTACTCCCCCATACTATCACCCAATTTGTAAGCAACTGGGGAGGACCCTGTGACATCGGTCACATGACCAGTGGCTGCACTGCTATCAGGAATATTGCTCATGCATGCTTTTCTTGGGTGAGCTTGATAATTTTTTTGCTGTGGGGGAGCTCAGCATGAGTTATTATCTTTGTGAGTTATTGAGACAGCTTCTGAATGTCAGTGTTACTGCTTGTTTCTGTGAGAGTGTGTGTGAGACACCTTGTGTTAGAGAGTGAGATCTGTATGTGTTAGTGTTAGAGAAACCATCTGTAGAAAAGAGAGCATTTTCTCCAACATTGGTGTGTCCGGTCCACGGCTTCATCCTTACTTGTGGGATATTCTCTTCCCCTACAGGAAATGGCAAAGAGAGCACCCAGCAAGAGCTGTCCATATAGCCCCCCTCTGGCTCCGCCCCCCAGTCATTCTCTTTGCCGCTCTGAACAAGTAGCATCTCCACGGGGATGGTAAAGAGTATGTGGTGTTAGTTGTAGTTTTTTATTCTTCTATCAAGAGTTTGTTATTTTAAAATAGTGCCGGTTTGTACTATTTACTCTGCAACAGAAAATGAAGAAGATTTCTGTTAAAGAGGAGTATGATTTTAGCACTAGTAACTAAAATCCATTACTGTTCCCACGCAAGGCTGTTGAAACCTGTGAACTTCAGTTGGGGGGAACAGTTTGCAGGCTTATCTGCAACAGGTATGATCAGTCATATTTCTAACAAGACATGTTAATGCTAGAAGACTGTAGTGTGTTAAGATTTTTGATTTGAACAAATAGCTCCGGTTTGCTCATTTTAAGGGTTAAAGTCTTGAAACTTGGTGTGCAATACGTTCAAGGCATTAGGACACTGGGGTGCAAATTTTGTTAAAATCGGATATTGCCTTCATTGTTTTTCAAACTTGCAGAAATAAAGGGTGCCTTTTTATTATTTAAAGGGACAGTAACAGTTTTGTTTAAAAATGTTTTTATTGCATTATTAGCCTGCCAAATTCTGTCTAACATGTCTGTACCTTCAGATAGCATATGTTCTGTGTGTATAGAGGCCAAGGTGGTTCCCCCTTTAACTATTTGTGCAAAATGTGCCAGGGCGTCCAAACAAAGTCAGGACAGTGATGTCACATTTAATAGAATTGCCCAAGATGAAGATAGTGGGGATAGTTCCTCATCCTCTCCTTCTGTGTCAACATCAGTTTTGCCCGCGCAGGCGATACCTAGTACATCTAGCGCGCCAATGCTTGTTACTATGCAGCAATTAACTGCAGTAATGGATAATTCTATAGCAAATTTATTATCCAAACTGCCATCATTTCCTAGAAAGCGTGATTGCTCAGTTTTAAACACAGAGGATGAGCAAGTTGGCGCTGACGATAACTTATCTGTTGTACCCTCACATCAATCTGAATTGGCAGTGAGGGAGGGTCTGTCTGAAGGGGAAGTTTCTGATTCAGGAAAAGTTTCACAGCAGGCAGAACCTGATATCGGGGCATTTAAATTTAAGTTAGAACATCTCTGCGCCCTGCTTAAGGAGGTGCTAACTACGCTCAATGATTGTGATTCTTTGGTAATTCCAGAGAAGCTGTGCAAAATGGACAAATTCATAGAGGTCCCAGTGCACGCTGATGCCTTTCCGATACCCAAGAGGGTGGCGGACATAGTGACTAAGGAGTGGGAAAGACCAGGTATACCTTTTGTTCCACCTCCTATATTCAAGAAAATGTTCCCCATTGTCGACCCCAGAAGGGACGCATGGCAAACGGTTCCTAAGGTTGAGGGGGCAGTTTCAACGCTAGCCAAGCCCACAACTATTCCTATTGAGGACAGTTGTGCTTTCAAAGATCCTATGGATAAGAAATTGGAAGGATTGCTAAAAAAGATATTTGTCCAGCAAGGTTTCCTTCTTCAACCTATTTCGTGCATTATTCCTGTCACCACGGCAGCGTCTTTTTGGTTCGAGGAACTAGAAAATTCGCTTCAAAAAGAGACTCCATGTGATGAAGTCATGGACAGAATTCACGCACTGAAGTTGGCTAATTCCTTTATCTTGGATGCCGCTTTCCAATTGGCTAAGTTAGCGGCGATAAATTCAGGTTTTGCTATAGTGGCGCGTAGAGCGCTTTGGCTAAAATCTTGGTTGGCGGATGTGTCGTCCAAAACTAAATTGCTTAATATTCCTTTCAAGGGTAAGACCCTTTTTGGGCCAGAATTGAAAGCAATTATTTCCGATATTACTGGTGGTAAGGGCCATGCCCTCCCACAGGATAAGCCTTTCAAGGCTAAGAACAAATCTAATTTTCGTTCCTTTCGCAATTTCAGGAACGGACCAAATCCTAACTCTGCAGCTTCTAGACAAGAAGGCAACGCTTCCCAGCCTAAACCAGCATGGAAACCATTGCAAGTCTGGTACAAGGGTAAACAGGCCAAGAAGCCTGCTGCTGCTACCAAGACAGCATGAAGGGGTAGCCCCCGATCCAGGACCGGATCTAGTAGGGGGCAGACTTTCTCTCTTTGCTCAGGCTTGGGCAAGAGATGTTCCGGATCCCTGGGCACTAGAAATAGTCCCTCAGGGGTATCTTCTAGAGTTCAAGGAACTTCCTCCAAGGGGAAGGTTCCACATGTCTCGCTTATCTTCAGACCAGATAAAAAGACAGGCATTCTTACATTGCGTAGGAGACCTATTAAAGATGGGAGTGATACACCCAGTTCCAACAGCGGAACAAGGCCTGGGTTTTTACTCAAACCTGTTCTGGATTTAAAAATTCTAAACAAATTCTTCAGAGTTCCATCTTTCAAAATGGAAACCATTCGGACGATTTTACCAACAATCCAGGAGGGTCAATATATGACTACCATGGATTTAAAGGATGCGTACCTGCATATTCCTATCCACAAAGATCATCATCAGTTCCTGAGGTTCGCCTTTCTGGACAAACATTATCAGTTTGTGGCTCTTCTATTCGGTTTAGCCACTGCTCCCAGAATTTTCACAAAGGTGCTAGGGTCCCTTCTAGCGGTGCTAAGGCCGAGGGGCATTGCTGTAGCACCTTACCTAGACGACATTCTAATCCAAGCGTCGTCTCTTTCCAAAGCAAGGGCTCATACAGACATTGTATTAGCCTTTCTCAGGTCTCACGGGTGGAAGGTGAACATGGAAAAGAGTTCCCTGTCCCCGTCCACAAGGGTTCTTTTTCTGGGAACAATAATAGATTCTGTAAAAATGAAAATATTTCTGACAGAGGTCAGAAAGTTAAAGCTTCTAAACGCTTGTCAAGTTCTTCAATCTATTCCTCTGCCTTCCATAGCTCAGTGCATGGAGGTAATAGGGTTAATGGTTGCAGCAATGGACGTGGTTCCTTTTGCTCGAATTCATCTAAGACCATTGCAACTGTGCATGCTCAAACAGTGGAATGGGGATTATGCAGACTTGTCTCCCCAGATTCAAGTAGACCAGGTAACCAGAGAATCACTGCGCTGGTGGTTGACTCAGGATCACCTGTCTCAGGGAATGAGTTTCCGCAGACCAGAGTGGGTCATCGTCACGACCGCCAGTCTCTTAGGCTGGGGCGCAGTCTGGGACTCCCTGAAAGCTCAGGGTCTATGGTCTCGGGAAGAGTCTCTTCTCCCGATAAACATTTTGGAACTGATAGCGATATTCAAAGCGCTCCTGGCTTGGCCTCAACTAGCGGAGGCCGGATTCATAAGATTTCAGTCGGACAACATGACGACTGTAGCGTACATCAATCATCAGGGGGGAACAAAGAGTTCCTTGGCGATGAGAGAGGTATCCAAGATCATCAAATGCGCGGAGGATCACTCCTGCCATCTATCTGCAATTCACATCCCAGGAGTAGACAACTGGGAGGCGGATTATTTGAGTCGTCAGACTTTCCATCCGGTGGAGTGGGAACTCCACCCGGAGGTCTTTGCCCAGTTAACTCAACTATGGGGCACTCCAG
Organism: Bombina bombina; assembly: GCF_027579735.1. Taxonomy (NCBI): domain Eukaryota; kingdom Metazoa; phylum Chordata; class Amphibia; order Anura; family Bombinatoridae; genus Bombina; species Bombina bombina. The sequence continues at coordinate 1,110,743,220 of NC_069500.1, forward strand.
ATATGGATCTGATGGCGTCTCATAAGAACTACAAGGTTCCTTGTTACAGGTCCAGATCCAGGGATCCCAAGGCGATACTAGTGGATGCATTGGTGGCGCTTTGGTCGTTCAATCTAGCTTATGTGTTTCCACCGTTCCCTCTCCTTCCCAGGCTTGAAGCCAGGATCAAACAGGAGAAGGCCTCGGTGATACTGATAGCTCCTGCGTGGCCACGCAGGACTTAGTATGCAGACCTGGTGAATATGTCATCGGCTCCACCATGGAAGCTACCTTTGAGACAGGATCTTCTAGTACAAGGTCCATTCGAACATCCAAATCTAGTCTCTCTGGAAATTGAACGCTTGATTCTATCTAAGCGTGGGTTTTCAGATTCGGTTATAGATACTCTGATTCAGGCCAGGAAGCCTGTGACTAGGAAAATTTACCATAAGATATGGAAAAAATATATCTGTTGGTGCGACTCCAAGGGATACTCTTGGAGTAAAATTAAAATTCTGAGGATACTTTCCTTTCTCCAAGAGGGTTTGGATAAAGGTTTGTCAGCTAATTCTCTAAAAGGACAAATATCTGCTCTGTCTGTTTTGTTGCACAAACGTCTGGCAGCAGTGCCAGATATGCAGGTGTTTGTACAGGCTTTAGTCAGAACCAAGCCTATCTACAGACCTTTGACTCCTCCTTGGAGTCTAAATTTAGTTCTTTCAGTTCTTCAAGGGGTTCCGTTTGAACCTTTGCATTCCATAGATATTAAGTTACTATCTTGGAAAGTTCTGTTTTTAGTTGCTATTTCTTCTGCTAGAAGAGTTTCTGAATTATCTGCTTTACAGTGTACTGATCCCTATCTGGTATTTCATGCAGATAAGGTAGTTTAACGTACCAAACCTGGTTTTCTTCCAAAAGTAGTTTCCAAAAGGAATATTAACCAGGAAATAGTTGTTCCTTCCCTATGTCCGAATCCAGTTTCGAAGAAGGAACATTTGTTCTGGTAAGAGGAGAGGGCAGAAAGCTACTGCTACCTCTCTTTCTTTTTGGCTGAAAAGCATCATCCGATTGGCTTATGAGACTGCCGGACGGCAGCCTCCTGAACGAATTACAGCTCATTCTACTAGAGCTGTGGCTTCCACATGGGCCTTCAAGAACGAGGCTTCTGTTGATCAGATCTGTAAGGCAGCGACTTGGTCTTCTCTGCATACTTTTCCCAAATTTTACAAATTCGATACTTATGCTTCTTCGGAGGCTGTTTTTGGGAGAAAGGTTTTGCAAGCCGTTGTGCCTTCTGTTTAGGTAACCTGATTTGCTCCCTCCCTTCATCCGTGTCCTAAAGCTTTGGTATTGGTTCCCACAAGTAAGGATGAAGCCGTGGACCGGACACACCAATGTTGGAGAAAACAGAATTTATGTTTACCTGATAAATTTCTTTCTCCAACGGTGTGTCCGGTCCACGGCCCGCCCTGGTTTTTAATCAGGTTTGAAAATGTTCTTTCTTTCTTTATACACTACAGTCACCACGGCACCCTATAGTTTCTCCTTTTTCTCCTAACCGTCGGTCGAATGACTGGGGGGCGGAGCCAGAGGGGGGGCTATATGGACAGCTCTTGCTGGGTGCTCTCTTTGCCATTTCCTGTAGGGGAAGAGAATATCCCACAAGTAAGGATGAAGCCGTGGACCGGACACACCGTTGGAGAAAGAAATTTATCAGGTAAACATAAATTCTTTTTTTTGCCTGTGTTACAGAATGTGTGTGTGACAGTGTGTGTGTGAGACAGCATGTGTGTGTTTGTGAGAGAGCATATGTGTGAGACATCGCGCGTGTGTGTGTGTGTGTGAGAGAGAGAGAGAGAGAGAGAGCATGTGTGTGAAACAACATGTGTGTTACAGAATGTGTGTGTGTGTGACAGTGTGTGTGTGAGACAGCATGTGTGTGTTTGTGAGAGAGCATATGTGTGAGACAGCGTGTGTGTGTGTTACAGAATATGTGTATGTGTGTGACAGCATGTGTGTGTGTTACAGCATTTGTTTGTGTGTTACAGCATGTTTGTGTGTGACAGCATGTGTGTGTGTGTTACAGAATATGTGTGTGTGTGACAGCATGTGTGTGTGTGTGTGACAGCATGTGTGTGTGTGTGTGTTACAGCATGTGTGTGTGTTAAAGCCAGCATGTGTGTTACAGCATGTGTGTGTGTTACAGCATGTGTGTGTGAGACAGCATGTGTGTGTGAGACAGCATGTGTGTTTGTGTGTTACAGCATGTTTGTGTTATAGCATATGTGTGTGTGTTATAGCATGTGTGTGTGTGTTACAGCATGTGTGTGTGTGTTACTCTCTCTCCTAAGGGTATAAAGGAGACTGAGGGGATCATCAAATCAATTGCGGCTAAAAAGGCTTGGAATTGTGCAAATCATGCAAGCGGGACGTGACCTCCGACCTCTAATACACAGAGGGGAGTCAGGTGACTATACACGCCACCGGAGCCCTGCCGACGATCCACTTCAAACAGCACAACAGAAGGAAGAAGAAAAATGCGAGCGGTTGTAACCGAAAAATAAAGTAAGGTACCATCTTCTTGTTATTTGCATATTGTATATATTTGGGAATAGTCACAAACAGAAAACAGGTATCGCAACAGAGTAGTAAAAATATGGATGAGAGATATGCAGGTAAAAACGTAATTTAATACATATTACAAAGCGTACATACAATATTTCAGGCACAGCAAACAAACCCCGCTGACGCGTTTCCCGCTTCACAAGCGGTTCATCAGAGCTGGGAAAGAAGTGTCATAGGCAGCTGTTAAATCTCAGGTAACAAATCTGAATAACCAATTAGCAGACAGAAGTCTCACCTCTGACCTAACCTTTTACACTCCATAAACTTCTAAGCATTAACTTTCTTGCAGCAACATAAAAAATGTTACAATATCATTATAAACATCACACAATAATATTACAAGTTAAGACTAAATAGAACACCTCTATTAAAATGAGTTAAATCAAAGTAAAGAATATCGGAACCCTGAAAACAAAATGTTAAGCGAAAGTTGTTACAATTAAATCACATGTTACACATTAAAGTAGCCAAAAAGATATAAAAGTTAAATGCAGACTTAGTTATATTACGGCAAATGTGAATACATGTCATAATGTTACAACTTAGCAAAAATAAGGAGAGAAAACACATTGAACTAATCTTAATAATAAAAGATCAGTCCTTATATAGTAGTTACTATATTAAATGGACATATTCATAAAACTAAGCATCTATAAATAATTTGATGTCACTAATTTTATTTATTCCTAGTGGGGAACCCGTTTTGTGGGTATAAATCCAATAAATTTCTCTTTTGCTCAAAATCTTATATCTATCACCTCCTCTGATGTTAGTTTTAACCTGTTCAATACCTTGAAACCGAAAATACCTGAATTTATCAATATGTTCAAAAAAATGCTTGGCCACTGGAGTTTTGGGTACCTCCGCCTCTAGGGACAAAAGATGTTCCCGAATCCTGTCCTTTAAGCCCCTAGAGGTAAGACCTACATATTGAAAATTACAGTGTAAACAGGTGATAAGGTAGACAACAAAGTTTGAACTACAATTAATACGTCCCTGAATATTATATATTTTTCTAGTGTTTGTGGACTGAAAAGTGTCTCCTACCATAGCAAAATCACAACTTTTTACATGGCCTCACACCACACTTGTAAAAGCCACATTTTTCTCTCCTTATTTTTGCTAAGTTGTAACATTATGACATGTATTCACATTTGCCGTAATATAACTAAGTCTGCATTTAACTTTTATATCTTTTTGGCTACTTTAATGTGTAACTTTTAAAAGCCTCATTTTTTGGAAAGCCAATTGTTGGTTTTACCTGTCTGTATAGTGGCTTTAGTATTGGAGTGTGAACCTGAGTTTTTGTTTATTCTATGACCTATAGTATCTGACCTATAGGAGATGAACTTGCAGTTTTTCGACAGAGATCTTAAATCATCATCCATATCTAAAAGGGGTAACCTTTTTTTGATAATATTACATATAGCATGATATTGATTGCTGTATTTGGTTATAAAGTTAACACTATTACTACTTTAATTTCTGGCATCGTATCTAGTTTTTTGTTTATCCTTGAGTAATTTACTTCTATCAAAGCCAGACACCAAAGCAGCAATATCATTTAGCTCTCTTACATTATAACCTCTTTCTACCAAACGTGAAGTCAAATTTTCAGCATGTTTCCAATACATATCCAAAGAGCTACAATTACGCATTAACCTAATGTACTGTCCTTTAGGGATCCCCTTTTTCAGATGTCTGGGATGTGATGAATCTGCTCTGAGAATAGTATTCCCAGAGATATCTTTCCTATAAACTTCAGTGACAATAGATTCATCTTTGTGTCCTATCAGTACATCTAGATATGGTATATTGTCTCTAGAAGCATTATAAGTGAAACTTAAGTTGTTGTCATTTAAGTTAAGATCATCAACAAAATACTTCAAATTATTTTCTTCACCTCCCCAAATTATCAAAATATCATCGATATATCTGGTATATAACTTAATATTATCTTTATAAGAGTTCTCATTTCCAAAGATCTTTCTGGTTTCAAAATCAGCTAGATATAAATTGGCATACGAGGGGGCAAATTTTGCCCCCATCGCTGTCCCTCTAAGTTGCAGATAAAACTCACCATTATACATAAAGTAGTTATGGTGTAGTAAAAATGAGATAGCTTCCAATATAAAATCAATTAATCTGTCATCATACCCAGAATATCTGACAAGTATTCTCTGTACAGCATTTAATCCTTGCTCATGCGGTATGCATGAATATAAAGAAACTGCATCTATTGTGGAAAAAACATAACCCTTCTTCCATTCAAACTGTTGTATGGATCTAAGTAAATGTTTAGTGTCTCTCAGAAACCCAGGTAATGATTGAACTATTGGCTGTAGCTGTGCATCTACCCATTGGCCCAATCTCTCCCCCAGGGAGCCAATCGCTGAAATTATTGGTCTCCCTGGGGGATTGACTAAAGACTTATGTATTTTAGGTAAGTATTTGAACACTGGTACTCTCGGATGTTCAACAAAAATTGAGTCAGCTATCTTACCTGTGAATACTGCATTTTCAATTCCTAAATCCAATAGATGTTCAAGCTCTCTTTGAAATTTAATGGTAGGATTAAAAGTGAGTTTTTTGTAGGTTTCAACATCACTTAACTGGCGATATACTTCATTATTGTAGTCTACCTTATCTAGCACAACTATAGAGCCCCCCTTATCTGAGTTGACTATCATCAGATTCGAATTAGAACTCAATTGGTTCAATGCAAAAATCTCTTTTTTATTCAGATTACTGTACTTGGAGGTATTTTTGGTTGTGTCATTACTTAGTTTCAAAGATAATTCCACTAGATCTTGTTCGAGAATTGAATGAAACAACTCAATCACATCATTACGAGCCTGTACAGGATAAAAAGTACTTGACTTAGATTTCAACATTGGTTGTTGTTTGAAAACAACTCCTGAACAAGAATCAACACTTTGTAGCTCACAAAGTGTTGCAACATCACACAATTCCTTGAAATTACAATTGTCACTAATGGTAATCGTGTCTCTCATATCTTCATCAGCAAAATCCTGAGTTTCAACACTATTGGAAAAGTGCTTCTTTAAAGTTATTTTACGAATGAACTTGTTAATGTCCAGCATAGTATCAAATAAGCTGAAGTCCCTTGCAGGAGAGAAGCCAAGTCCCTTAGATAAAACAGACTTCTCATATGGACCCAGAGTTTTAGATGATAAATTGATTACTTGATGTTCTTGCTGCTGTTCTTCTTCCATTGTGTTCTTCGACTTGGATACCTGGGTACGCTCTGTATAACTTCTGCCCCCTCTACAGGTATTACCACCACCTTCTCCTTTTTTGAATGTTCCATTTGCAACTTGCCGTTTTTTGGCTTTGCTCCCAGGATCTTTTCATTGATCGCTGTTGTTCTCACTGGAGTTGAAGTAGTTGGCAGTGACTCTGTCGGGGTTGAAGGTGTTAATACTGAGGTTGAAGTATTACTAGAATCACTGCAACCTGTTGCACTCTCAAAGCTGGAGAAAGTCACTTTACGTTGATTTTTATTCTTGTTCTTATTTTTATTATTGAGCTTTTGTTTATTTCTCTGTTGTTTTCTATCCGAGCTCCAGCTATAAACTATCCCAAGTTCATAATCTTTTGTGTCTCTTTCATATTTCTTATATTTATTGTCAGATAATTCAGTACTCAGTTTCTCCAGTGTGTCATCAAGTTGTTTCTGAAAGGGCAACATTCTCTCATCATCTTTAAAATTCTCTAGGTCTTTATCCAAGTCTTCAATCTCTGTCAATATTGCTTCTCTTTGTTCTTTTTTAAACTTTACAAGTTTCTCCATTAGGATTAGTGAACAATCTGACAGGGATTGATTCCAATCTTGCATAAACTCAGGGAAATCTTTATGGAATGCTGGAAATTTCTTCATTCTTAAACCTCGTGGTATTTTTTTCTCCTCCAAATAGCATTCCAAAAATTCTATGTCCCACCACAGCTTAAGTTCCTTAATATGTATTTTCTCCTTATTTGAAAAAAGGGTTCCTAATTCTACTTTGTTTTCACTAGTTGCTGTGCCTTTAAATAATTTTGCAAATCTCTTTCTCCTAGCCGTATCCATAGCTGCAGCCATTATAATATTATTATTCCTAACTTGGAAATATACACGCAAAAATATCCTGATGCCAGTCTCTATGGAGAGTATAATATCAAAATATCATTTAAAGAGAAATAGACTGCTCAGTCTTAATGCTGTAAATATGTCTAGAATGAAAGTTCAGAGGTGAAACCGACTCTGTCCAAGAGTCCCACTAATGCGGATGTCACCTAAATACTGTAAAATATCCAAGTGAAGTTGATCAAAAAAGAGGACTCACCCGATTGTAACCCTCTCGGTGCGGTATAGATTCCTTGTGTCGTTTTGCAGGTATTCAGAGCAAACATGTATCCACCGGGCATTAGTATGCATACAGGGCTTAAATCCAGGGCCTCACAGAATATCAGTGTAATTCCGGTCTGGCTGCTAATACTAACACTGTTGCTGGGGGCTCTCCACACCCCTATTTAGGCAAAGTCACAAACAGAAAACAGGTATCGCAACAGAGTAGTAAAAATATGGATGAGAGATATGCAGGTAAAAACGTAATTTAATACATATTACAAAGCGTACATACAATATTTCAGGCACAGCAAACAAACCCCGCTGACGCGTTTCCCGCTTCACAAGCGGTTCATCAGAGCTGGGAAAGAAGTGTCATAGGCAGCTGTTAAATCTCAGGTAACAAATCTGAATAACCAATTAGCAGACAGAAGTCTCACCTCTGACCTAACCTTTTACACTCCATAAACTTCTAAGCATTAACTTTCTTGCAGCAACATAAAAAATGTTACAATATCATTATAAACATCACACAATAATATTACAAGTTAAGACTAAATAGAACACCTCTATTAAAATGAGTTAAATCAAAGTAAAGAATATCGGAACCCTGAAAACAAAATGTTAAGCGAAAGTTGTTACAATTAAATCACATGTTACACATTAAAGTAGCCAAAAAGATATAAAAGTTAAATGCAGACTTAGTTATATTACGGCAAATGTGAATACATGTCATAATGTTACAACTTAGCAAAAATAAGGAGAGAAAAATGTGGCTTTTACAAGTGTGGTGTGAGGCCATGTAAAAAGTTGTGATTTTGCTATGGTAGGAGACACTTTTCAGTCCACAAACACTAGAAAAATATATAATATTCAGGGACGTATTAATTGTAGTTCAAACTTTGTTGTCTACCTTATCACCTGTTTACACTGTAATTTTCAATATGTAGGTCTTACCTCTAGGGGCTTAAAGGACAGGATTCGGGAACATCTTTTGTCCCTAGAGGCGGAGGTACCCAAAACTCCAGTGGCCAAGCATTTTTTTGAACATATTGATAAATTCAGGTATTTTCGGTTTCAAGGTATTGAACAGGTTAAAACTAACATCAGAGGAGGTGATAGATATAAGATTTTGAGCAAAAGAGAAATTTATTGGATTTATACCCACAAAACGGGTTCCCCACTAGGAATAAATAAAATTAGTGACATCAAATTATTTATAGATGCTTAGTTTTATGAATATGTCCATTTAATATAGTAACTACTATATAAGGACTGATCTTTTATTATTAAGATTAGTTCAATGTGTTTTCTCTCCTTATTTTTGCTAAGTTGTAACATTATGACATGTATTCACATTTGCCGTAATATAACTAAGTCTGCATTTAACTTTTATATCTTTTTGGCTACTTTAATGTGTAACATGTGATTTAATTGTAACAACTTTCGCTTAACATTTTGTTTTCAGGGTTCCGATATTCTTTACTTTGATTTAACTCATTTTAATAGAGGTGTTCTATTTAGTCTTAACTTGTAATATTATTGTGTGATGTTTATAATGATATTGTAACATTTTTTATGTTGCTGCAAGAAAGTTAATGCTTAGAAGTTTATGGAGTGTAAAAGGTTAGGTCAGAGGTGAGACTTCTGTCTGCTAATTGGTTATTCAGATTTGTTACCTGAGATTTAACAGCTGCCTATGACACTTCTTTCCCAGCTCTGATGAACCGCTTGTGAAGCGGGAAACGCGTCAGCGGGGTTTGTTTGCTGTGCCTGAAATATTGTATGTACGCTTTGTAATATGTATTAAATTACGTTTTTACCTGCATATCTCTCATCCATATTTTTACTACTCTGTTGCGATACCTGTTTTCTGTTTGTGACTTTGCCTAAATAGGGGTGTGGAGAGCCCCCAGCAACAGTGTTAGTATTAGCAGCCAGACCGGAATTACACTGATATTCTGTGAGGCCCTGGATTTAAGCCCTGTATGCATACTAATGCCCGGTGGATACATGTTTGCTCTGAATACCTGCAAAACGACACAAGGAATCTATACCGCACCGAGAGGGTTACAATCGGGTGAGTCCTCTTTTTTGATCAACTTCACTTGGATATTTTACAGTATTTAGGTGACATCCGCATTAGTGGGACTCTTGGACAGAGTCGGTTTCACCTCTGAACTTTCATTCTAGACATATTTACAGCATTAAGACTGAGCAGTCTATTTCTCTTTAAATGATATTTTTATATTTGGGAATATACATCAGCCGTTCAGGCACTGATTTAAAACAGACACTGTTATACATTGAACGTTCCCCTTGAATGCAGTAAAAACGGCCGGGAAGACTATGAACGATTACCATTTGAATTTCAGAGCCAAAAAAATGGCTAGAGGGGTTTTAAAAAAAGCCATAAAATACACCTTAAAAACCCGTTGTGTCTCAAGCTTGGAGAGATAAAAGCTTGCTACAAAAACTTCACAACAGACAGCAGTACATCTGCCAGAGATATTGATCTAAATAGCTGCAATTCTTTAAGAACTATATCAAACCAGCTCAAATAATATAAGTTCTTGGAACAGCATGAAATGGTATTACATACTTTGTTTATTTGTCCTATCAGTTTCATATAATCTCTAATCAGATCTTTATGTATCCGTTGTAAAATAACTAATTAGAAACATTGTTGCAAAGATTTTTTAAACAAAATATCTGTATTGTTTTAAATGGTTTAGGTTACTCTATACCAGTAGTTCTCAACCTAAGTGACATCAAGGCCCGGTAAGTTTTAACCGGACCTGTCCAGGGCCCGGTAAGCATCGGGAGTGGGTATATATATATACATATAAAATATATATCTATAGCTCTCTCTCTCTCTCTCTCTCTCTATATATATATATATATATATATATGTATATATAGATATATATAAAATATATATCTATATATAAATCTATATATATATCTATATATATATATATATATATAAAAATATATATCTATATACATCTATATCTATATATATAAATATATATATACATATACATACAGGGAGTGCAGAATTATTAGGCAAATGAGTATTTTGACCACATCATCCTCTTTATGCATGTTGTCTTACTCCAAGCTGTATAGGCTCGAAAGCCTACTACCAATTAAGCATATTAGGTGATGTGCATCTCTGTAATGAGAAGGGGTGTGGTCTAATGACATCAACACCCTATATCAGGTGTGCATAATTATTAGGCAACTTCCTTTCCTTTGGCAAAATGGGTCAAAAGAAGGACTTGATAGGCTCAGAAAAGTAAAAAATAGTGAGATATCTTGCAGAGGGATGCAGCACTCTTAAAATTGCAAAGCTTCTGAAGCGTGATCATCGAACAATCAAGCGTTTCATTCAAAATAGTCAACAGGGTCGCAAGAAGCGTGTGGAAAAACCAAGGCGCAAAATAACTGCCCATGAACTGAGAAAAGTCAAGCGTGCAGCTGCCAAGATGCCACTTGCCACCAGTTTGGCCATATTTCAGAGCTGCAACATCACTGGAGTGCCCAAAAGCACAAGGTGTGCAATACTCAGAGACATGGCCAAGGTAAGAAAGGCTGAAAGACGACCACCACTGAACAAGACACACAAGCTGAAACGTCAAGACTGGGCCAAGAAATATCTCAAGACTGATTTTTCTAAGGTTTTATGGACTGATGAGTGTCCTTGAAAAGAAAGGTGGCTATATTGGTCACTGATTTGTTTTTGCTTTGTTTTTGAATGTCAGAAATGTATATTTGTGAATGTTGAGATGTTATATTGGTTTCACTGGTAAAAATAAATAATTGAAATGGGTATATATTTGTTTTTTGTTAAGTTGCCTAATAATTATGCACAGTAATAGTCACCTGCACACACAGATATCCCCTAAAATAGCTATAACTAAAAACAAACTAAAAACTACTTCCAAAACTATTCAGCTTTGATATTAATTAGTTTTTTGGGTTCATTGAGAACATGGTTGTTGTTCAATAATAAAATTAATCCTCAAAAATACAACTTGCCTAATAATTCTGCACTCCCTGTACACACACAGTATATGTATGGTTTACAGTTGTTTAATTATGTAATAATTAATGGGTGTCAGTGGGATCTATATAAATATCCCACTGACACCAATGAAGTATCATAAAATTAACCCACTGTAAACTATATATATTGCATATGGATCCCACTGACACCACTGAATTATCATATAATTATAATATATATATTACAGTGGGTTAATTATATGCTAATTCATTGGTGTCAGTGGGATCCATATATATATACAGTTTACACATACACATTGGTGTCAATGGGATATATATATATACACACACACACAGTACGCATACACATTGGTGTC